>NC_135964.1:27092356-27392356 GCF_053455715.1 Rhinoraja longicauda | reverse complement strand
AAAATGTGACACTCAAGTGCAGGATGGATATTAGAACTAATGACAGCGTTTGTGCAAAAGGTAGGTTCAGAGGAGCATCTTAAAGGAAGACAGAGTAGCCGTGAGGCTTTAGGGAAGACAATTTTCCATTAAAATTCAAGCACCCAGAAGTAGTAATTAACTATAAATCTGAACTTTGAACTGTACAGATTTAAATAGATCTATTTATTCAATAAAACACTTTGTAAAGACAATGTTTTTATTGTTGTATTTCTGAATGACAGCATACCTGTAGGCATTTGGATCATCAATATCATTTGCTATTTTATCGCGGGCAAAACTCATCTGTTGGAAATAAATAAATATATTAGCATATTTCCTGACTCTGTAGACAATAGACAATAGATGCAGGAATAGGCCATTCGGCCCTTCGAGCCAGCACCGAGAAATGAATTGAATTGAATTGAATTTCTTTGTCATTCAAAACAGGTTTGCACGAAATTTGGTTACCATGCAGTCACGACAATAAAAAAGCAACGAAAATACACAACTACATAATTCAACACTAACATCCATCACAGTGACTCTCCCCCAGGATCCTCCACACTGTGTTGGAAGGTAAAAAATAAAGTCTTATCTCTTTGTTGCTTCTTCACCCGCGGTCGTGCGGTCTAAACTGCTGCGTCAAGGCGATCGAGGCTCCCGACTCTGAAGCCCCCGCCGGGCGATGGGAAATACCGCGGTCAATTCTAAGCCGCACCGGACGATGAAAAGTCCTGCGAACTGGCCGACCCAAGGCCCACGATTCTGGGCGGACGAAGATGTTAATGCTGGAGCCCCTGAAATTGGGTCGCCAACCAGGGACCTGCGAGCTCCTGATATCACAGTCCACAGGGCCCGCGGTCGAAGCCCCCGAAGCCTCCAAAGTCAGCCAGCTCGGCGATAAGTAAATCCATGGGCTCTGCGACTGGAGCCCTCAAGGTCGATTCCAGCTGGAGGCCACCAGCTCCCTGATGCTAGGCCGCAGCGCAAATGGAGATGAGACCCAGAAAAAGGTCGATCTCCGTTGAAGAAAGAGATGAAAAAAAAGTTTCCTCCACCCCCCCCCCACACATAATACACAACTAAAAGTAAACTATAACATACATCTTTATCACTTGTGACTAATAAATACTTTAGCTGGGCAGAAACCTGACTGGATTGAATCAAACATGAAGTTGTTGGGAAGACAGATCTAAATTGGAAAGGTGACAACACATTCAATGCTTTTGAAGAAGCATCATATCTGCCTAATCTGCTAATCCCAGCAGAACTCACCAGACACTCACCAGCCTCTGTGTAACAATGTTGCTCTGCACATCTGCTTTAAACATTGCCCCACTCACTTTAATGTTATGCCCTCTAGTATTTGATTTTTTTCCAAGATTCAAAAAGATTTGGACTGTCGACCCCATCTCTGTCTCTCATAATTTCATATACTTCTATCAGGCTTCCCCACAACCTCCGACGTTCCAGAGAAAACAATCCAGGTCCGTCCAGCTTCTCCCTGCAGCTAATACCCCCTAATCCAGGAATCATTCAGTTAAACCTCCTCTGTATCTTTCCTGCAATGGCCCAACCAGAATTGCATGCAATCGTCCAAATGCAGCCTAATCAACGTTCTATGAAGCTGCAGCATGACTTTGTGGCTCTTGTACTCAATGCCCCAACCTATGAAAGCAACCAAACTAGAATGCTGCTTTACCACTCTATCTAGTTGTCTTCCTCAATACCCCGATCAATGAACACGTATACCATATGCCATCTTTACCGCTCCATCCACTTGTGGTGCCGCTTTCAGGGAGGTGTGGGCTAGGACCCCAGGAGCCTTCCGCAAATCAATGCTGTTTAGAGTTATGCCATTAATTATATATTTTTCCGATACATTCACCCTATCCATTCCCCTCATGATTTTATACACTTCTATAAGATCATTTCTCAGGCCTCTCACATTGAAATAAATGCAACTTAATACAACAGCCTTAGTTTAGTTTAGTTTAGAGATACAACGTGGAAACAGGGCCTTCAGCCACCGAGTCCATGTCAACCATCGATCACCCATGCACTAATTCTATGTTATTCCATTTTCACATCCTACACACTAGAGGGAATTTACAGACGTCAATTAATCTACAAACCTGTATGTTTTTGAAACTTGGGAGAAAACTGGAGCACCCGGAGAAAGCCCATGTGTTCACAGGGAAAGCATATAAACTCCACACACAGCACCCATAATCAGGTTCGAACCCAGGTATCTGGTGCTGTGAGGCAACAGCTCTACTTCACTTCCTGCCTTGCTCTTGCCTATCCTGTCTACTAAATTTGCTTTCATCGTCTTCCAGACCGACTTCCAGCCTTTCACCTTTTTCACTCCTGTTTGTACAAAAAGAGCACATATGCCAGGATGAGGTACATTATCTAGAGCTCAGTGTTCATCATCATCATTCCCTCCATCATCATACTCAAATAAGTGGGTCTTTGCTAATCCCTATGTAACTGGATCCTCAACCTCTTTGCCGTCAAAACACAATCAGTGTGAATTGGCAACAACATGTATATTGGGGAATGATGTGTCAGACTACAGGAGAGAGATTGAAAATCTGATTGATGGAGCCAGAGCAACAATCTCAACATCAGCAAGAACAAGGAGCTAATTGTTGACTTCAGGAAAGGAAAGCCGGCGATCCACAAACTTACCTTCATCGACGGGCCCGGTGGAAAGAATCAGCAGGTTGTATTTATCTCTGAAGACCTGTCCTAGGCCCAGCTCATTGATGTAATCACAAAGAAAGCTCATTAATGCCTCTACTTAGATACAATAGTGGTGTTTAAGAGGTTTTTAGATAGGCACATGGATATTCAAGAAATGGAGATATATGATCATGTGCAGGCAGATGAGATCAGTTCATCTTGGCATTATGATCAGGATAGGCATTGTGGGCTGAAGTACACCTGTGCTGTACTGTTCTACCTACATCCTTAGAAGATTGAGAAGATTCGGTATGGTGAAGAATAGTTTATCAAATTTCTACAGGTGTAAAGTAAAGAACATATTGACTGGTTTTGGTTCAACAACTTAAATGCTCAGGAATGAAGGAGATTACAGAGAGTGGTGGACACTGCCTGATCCATTACAGGAACTAACCTCCCCACCTTCAAAGGGATCTATAGAAGACAGCCAACATTATCAGACTCACACCACCCTGGCCCGCTCTCTTTTTGCTCGTGCAATCAGAAAGACCATGACCACTAGGTTCAAGAACCGCTTCATCGCATCAACCATCAGTCTCTTAAACACTACACAAGAGAAACTATGAACTTCTATGGACCTTATCTTTGATTAAGCTATGTACTTTGATTTTGCACTTACTTTATTACAGTTATTAGCATTGAATCTTGTGTTTATTCTAGTTATTTGTGTGTATGGCATTTACAAGGTTGTTAAGCTGCTGCTAGTAAGAATTTGATTATTCCATTGTCAGTACATATGACAATTAAACACTCCTAACTCTTGACTTCATGAATCTTCACGACAACATAGGTATTTTTTTTAATTTCACTATATAAATTTTTCATTTGTGACCATGAAGAATGTGTGTACACATTTGTATATTCTTTCAAATACAAGTCTGAGAAAACCTGGGACATCTACTATGTGGGTAAAATGGGAAGGAATCTGTGGAATAAACAAGCTCTAGATTCATCTGGCAACCATGGCCATCAGTTGAATGATTTATGTTTCAGTTTGTCAAAATATGTGCAGTTTGCTTTTAATTAACTACATCGTCACAGGTGGGGCGGGGGATTAAGGAGCTTCTTGCTTCTTTTCTCACCATCCGTGGCAATTGCTATCCACTGCAAAAGCATGGTTTACTGTGCCTCCTGCTGTATGAATATTTGGATATTAAGGGTTCTTTAAGAACATTAACCACTTAGTTAGACGGGGAGAACTGTGCATATGAGGATTAGAACCAGGTGTACTATGTGATTTAACTTTTTGTCTGTTAATTGAAAGTTGAATGCATTCAATAAAGCAAGTTCTGCTCTTTGCCCTAGTAAAAGGCAACATCATAAGGTGTACATGTACTAGAGAGGATGGAAGCAATTTTCCTGTACACCATGTCAACACAAAGCTTGGCCAACTTGCCTTCTGCTGGCTGGTTGAGGAAATAATACTGAAGATCTATGTCCAAGTGCAGCTGTGACCCAATAAACTAATGAACAAATAACACACTTGTTCAGCTAGAAAATAATTAAATAAGACATAAGAATCCACCTGGAATAGTGCATTTCTTTTTGGAGGATTACATCGAGATGGGGAAGGGACTGATAGAGGTACGTAAAATAGCACAATGGCTTCTGTAAATTACCCCTGGTGTAGAGGATGTGAAAGGGTTAATATAGATTGTACAATGTACGGCACAGACATCATGAACCGAAGGGTTTGTTTCTCTGTTGCATGACTCTGACATATAATTAGTTAATGGGCCAAATGCAGCACGTGCAACAAATGTAGATGGGGCATGTTGGTCAGTGTGGACAAGTTGGGATGATCTGTTTCCATGACTCTAAACTGCCATGGGTCCTAATTTGCAATTGTAAGTCATTTTATTGAACTTACCCTAGGAATTGGCACAATAGCTCGCTTTCCACTGATTAATTCATCAATTTCCTCTTGAGGAAGAATACAGAAGGCAAAGATGTTGCTATCAGCTCCGCATGTAAGCAGAAACTGTTCATCGTGACTGATGCAAATTTGATTAATGTGACCATAGTCATTGTCATGTACATTGAGACTCCAGAATCCTTGCATGGATTTCAGATTGTAATCATGTGACTTAATAGGATATATTCGCACAGCTCCATCTTCCATCCCACAAAATAGGAGGTCCATTTCCGAACTAGAACAAAAAGATGTGCAAGTGAGTACCTTTGGACTTGTATTTACTCTCAACAGTGCATCCACATCAAAAATAAATTAATCTAAGTGTGGTTTATTCATTCTTTCATTAGCTGTTACTTCTCAACCAGAAAGGGAAGTGTTTTACATACTCACACATATTTTTGTATTCTTGTGACTTTAAAGATATCATTCTAATTATTAAATTAAAGTGAGTTTTAAGCCAAAGATGTATTAACAACAGCACGATGCTACACATCAGGAGTGAATTTATCAGTTGGCATTATTTGAATTCAGGGTCAGAAGGACAAATATCTATGTCATTTTTACAGATAAGCCTTTGCAAACTATTGTATTGCACATCAGTGAAACTGCATGAGAAGATTTACCAACTTATTCTATGCTGCAAATTACAAATCCATGACATAGAAAATCTGGGGTAGGATTGATCTTGGCAATAACGGTTTTTGATGTTACCATTTAAGCTTCTTTGAAAGGGTCAATCTGATCCAAATTAAGACATTAAATACATAAAATGCAAGGCCTCTGGTGTTTTAATCTGCAAATCAATTCAGGCCAGTTACAATGGAACCATAGAAATTGGGATTTGGCGGTAACATGACTCAATCTGGGGTAGTCAATAGACAATAGACAATAGGTGCAGGAATAGGCCATTGGCCCATTGAGCCAGCACCGCCCTTCACCATGATCATGGCTGATCATCCACAATTAGTACCCCATTCCTGCCTTCTCCCCATATCGCTTGACTCCGCTATCATTGAGAGTTCGATCTAATTCTCTCTTGAAAGCATCCAAGGAATTGGCCTCCACTGCCTTCCACAGAGTTCCACAGCTTCACAACTCTCTGAGTGAAAAAGTTGTTCCCCTCTCCCCCCCCATCTCTCCCCCCCCCATCTCTCCCCCCCCATCTCTCCCCCCCCCCCCTTCCCCCCCCCTCTCCCCCCCCCTCTCCCCCCCACTCTCCCCCCCCCCTCTCCCCCCCCCTCTCCCCCCCTCTCTCCCCCCCCCCTCTCCCCCCCCCCCCCTCTCTCCCCCCCCCTCTCTCCCCCCCCCTCTCTCCCCCCCCTCTCTCCCCCCCCTCTCTCCCCCCCCTCTCTCCCCCCCCCTCTCTCCCCCCCCTCTCTCCCCCCCCTCTCTCCCCCCCCTCTCTCCCCCCCCTCTCTCCCCCCCCCTCTCTCCCCCCCCCTCTCTCCCCCCCCCCTCAAAAAGTTGTTCCTCATCTCCGTTCTAAATGGCCTACCCCTTATTCTTAAACTGTGGCCCCTGGTTCGGGACCCCCAACATCGGGAACATGTTTCCTGCCTCTAGCGTGTCCAACCCATTAATAATCTTATATGTTTCAATAAGATCCCCTCTCATCCTTCTAAATTCCAGAGTATACAAGCCCAGTCGCTCCAGGCTTTCAACATACGACAGTCCCGCCATTCTGGGAATTAACCTCGTGCACGCCCCCAATAGTATGAATGTCCTGCCTCAAATTTGGAGACCAAAACTGCACACAATACTCCAGCTGCGGTCTCATTAGGGCCCTGTACTACTGTAGAAGGACCTCTTTGTTCCAGTACTCAACACCTCTTGTTATGAAGGCCAACATTCCATTAGCTTTCTTCACTGCCTGCTGTACCTGCATGCTTACTTTCAGTGACTGATGAACTAGGACACCCAGAAGGTATTTATTCACAAAATGCTGGAGTAACTCAGCAGGTCAGGCAGCATCTCAGGAGAGAAGGAATGGGTGACGTTTCGGGTCGAGACCCTTCTTCAGACTGAATAAATACCTTCGATTTGTACCAGCATCTGCAGTTATTTTCTTAAACTAGGACACCCAGATCTCATTGTACCTCCCCTTTTCCTAATGATACCATTCAGATAATAATCTGCCTTCCTGTTCATACCACCAAACTGGATAATCTCACATTTATCCACATTAAACTGCATCTGCCATGCATCTGCCCACTCACACAACCTGTCCAAGTCACCCTGCATCCTCATAGCATCCTCCCCACACTTTACACTGCACCCAGCTTTGTGTCATCTGCAAATTTGGTAATGTTACTTTTAATCCCTTCATCTAAGTCATTAATGTATATTGTAAATAGCTGCGGTCCCAGCACCGAGCCTTGCGGTACCCCACTAGTCACTGCCTGCCATTCTGAAAGGGACCTATTTATCAGGTCTCGACCCGAAACGTCACCCATTCCTTCTCTCCCGAGATGCTGCCTGACCTGCTGAGTTACTCCAGCATTTTGTGAATAATATCCCTACTCTTTGTTCCTTGTCTGCCAACCAATTTTCTATCCATGTCAGAACCCTACCCCCAATACCATGTGCTCTAATTTTGCCCACTAATCTCCTACATGGGACCTTATCGAAGGCTTTCTGAAAGTCGAGGTACACTACATCCACTGGCTCTCCCTTGTCCATTCTCCTAGTTACATTCTCAAAAAATTCCAGAAGATTAGTCAAGCATGATTTCCCCTTCGTAAATCCGTGCTGACTCGGAATGATCCTGTTACTGCAATCCAAATTGTCCGCAATTTCTTCTTTTATAATAGACTCCAGCATCTACCCCACCACCGATGTCAGGCTAACTGGTCTATAATTCCCTGTTTTCTCTCTCCCTCCTTTCTTAAAAAGTGGGATAACATTAGCTAACCTCCAATCCACAGGAACTGATCCTGAATCTATAGAACATTGGAAAATGATCACCAATGACCATGATTTCTCGAGCCACTTCCTTAAGTACCCTGGGATGCAGACCATCAGGCCCAGGGGATTCATCAACCTTCAGTCCCATCAGTCTGTCCAACATCATTTCCCGCCTAATGTGAATTTCCTTCAGTTCCTCCTTCACCCAAGGATCTCTGACCATTAGAACATCTGGGATGGTTTGTGTCTTCCTCAGTGAAGATAGATCCAAAGTAACTGTTCAACTCGTCTGCCATTTCCTCGTTCCCCATAATAAATTCACCTGCTTCTGTCTTCAAGCCATGTACATTCTTATTCAAATCAATTATATAGATGACATTTGTCTTAACTATTTTTTTCCCTCTTCATTTACCTAAAGAAGCTTTTACGGTCCTCCTTCTTGGCGAGCTTACCTTCGTACCTCATCTTTTCTCCCCGTATTGCCTTTTTAGTTATCTTCTGATGCTCTTTAAAAGAGTCCCAATCTGACTTCCCGCTCATCTTTGCTATGTTATACTTCTCTTTTATTTTTATACTGTCCTTGAATTCCCTTGTCAGCCACCGTCGCCTATTACTCCCCTTATAGTCTGAAGAAGGGTCCCAGCCCGAAACATAATTTGTCCATTCCCTCTATATTGACCAGGTGGAGCTTAAACCAAGCATGTGTGTAGGTTGCATTTTGGGATGTTGATTGTAAGGGGAAATGATGCAGTTAATGGTAAGACTTTAAAAGTGTTGATGTACAGAGGTATCTTGAGGTCCAAGTCCACAACTCCCTGAATGTGGCAACACAAGTAGATAGAGTGGTAAAAAACCAAGTCATCATTAAAAACACTGCCGGAAGACAAGAGGATGGCAAATGTTGTGCCTCTGTATAAAAAGGGCTGCAAGGAAAAGCCTGGGAACTATAGGCAAGTGGGTCTAACATCTGAGGTTGGAAAGTTACTGGACAGTATTCTGAGGGATGCATTTTAAAAGACAAGGGCTGATGAAATAGTCAGCATGGTTTTGTATGTGGAAGATGGTGCTCACAAATCTGATTGAGTTTTTGAAAATGTGACCTTTAAAGTTATTGAAGGCAGCTCTGTAGACATTACATATATGGATTTCAGCAAGGCATTTGACAAAGTTCTGCATGGCAGACTGTTCCGAAAGGTTAGATCACATGGAATCCAAGGACAGCTAGCTAGGATACAAAATTAGCTTCATGGAAGGAAGCAGAGGATGATAGTGGAAGGGTGCTTTTCGGACTGGAGGCCTGTGACCAGTAGTGTGCCTCAGGGTTCAGTGCTGGGTCTATTGCTGTGTGTCATCTATATAATTGATTTGGATAAGAATGTACATGGCATGATTCATAAGTTTGCATATGAAACTGAAGTGAGTGGCATTGTACAGCAAAAATTGCAGCAGGATAATTTTTGGTTTGGTAAATGGGCTGAGGAATAGTTAATGGAGTTTAATACAGAAATGTGCAGGATGTTACATTTTGGTAAGTCTAACCAGGGTATGACCCACAAGTGAATAGCAGTCCTGAACTACTATCTACCTTATTGATAACCCTCAGATTATCTTCAAGACCCTTCTTCGGACCCAAAATGTCACCCATTCCTTCTCTCCAGAGATGCTGCCTGTCCCGCTGAGATACTCCAGCATCTTGTGTCTACTTCCTTCAATCTTAATTGTTTTAGGAGAATCAGGCATGTGTCAGCTGTGTTCGATACTACATTTTAGAATTTCCTCTTGAAAATTCTACTCTCCACCTCTTCTCTGTAAAAATTTCATAAACCATTGCCACGCGCAAGATCTTGTTAACTGTCCTGCGACATAGCTTAGGAGATGTTTTACTATATTAGGGCAGATACATAAGTACAAGTTGTGGTTGATGCAGAAAAGTCAAGATATAACGGTAAATCTGTATTAAAAAAAAAACTACTGTGAGACCAAAGTTGTACTGTGCATTTTGAGCTATATATTGAGATGTCGAGAGAATAATTTAGATAAGAATTAAATTATTGCTTAGCATGGCCTACTTGAATTTCATTTTTCTTATGGGGGTTTCAGCTGCATCTTCAATGGCAATGAAAGCAAATGGCTCTTCCCCACTCTTGGTGCTGTCCTCGCTAATTTTCCGATTATCTGCAAACTTACAGTGGTAGAGATATCCACAATCATAATCACCCTGAAAAAAATAATTAAAGATAGTTAATGTGATTTGACCATAATTGACCCAAAACCTTTCAAACTCATTCACTATTGTCACTTTCACCACAACCCAGAGACAGATTCTTTATGAAAGTGAGCCATTTGACCCATTCTACACAGGAATATCAGTAATCTTGCAGCCAGACATGAGTAAAAAGCTGAATACCATCACCACTAATATCAATTTCACCTGTCATCTCTAGCGAGGACGAGGAGTCCAAAGATCCCTGTCAATGCATATTCAAAAATGTATCCGATTGCCATGGATCACTTCTCTATGTGAGTTGACTTCCCATTTTCATCTAAATAAAACTGAACTCATCCCAAGCTCTGTTGCCTTATTGCAACTTTCACAAACTTCCATTCACCCACAACTCTTTAGTGATCTACAGCGACTCTGAGGTTGACAATTATAATATTGATTGGTATTTGGAAACATTCATTATTGAAAAGTGGAAAGTCCACAGAAAAAGGGAATAGTTGGTTTCAATTTAAATATTTAATAAATCATTGAGAAAATTTATGTTTTTTGCTGTTTAAAAGCTTATCAATATTGGGGGTTCACATTTGTTGATGCCAAAAGCAATACACTATTTAAATGAACATTAGTTAATCTGGTTCTCAAACAGTCTGGTAATGTCGACGTATATTGTACTCCTTTAGCACAGCTATAGTGTCACTGCAAATATGTTGTTCCTGACACAAAATGTCACCTATTCATGTTCTCCACAGATGCTGCCTGACCCGCTGAGTTACTCCAGTACTTTGTGTCTTTTTTTGGAAACCAGCATTAGTAGTCCCTCGTTTCTACATTCTGCAAAACGATATTGAACAGCTAGACAAGTGACGGGACAGATCTGATCTTGTGAAAGTAAAAGGGGACATTTTATTCCTTGTTATTGTGAGCTGTCAACATCGTTCCCTCCCAACTCTGAGGCTGAGTGATCAGGGGCAATGCCCATCCCGTCCGTGTTTGCCACGTGTCCGTCTGGTCCACGTGTTGGAGGAGGCCAGGGGTGGGAGGGTTACAGTGAATGTCGGTGGTGTATCGCAGCCCAGTGGTCGACCGCTTCTGCCATGAGTGGCCGGATCACTGGCAGCTCACCTCCACCTCACGCATGGCTATGTTGCAATAATATTCTTCTTTCGAATTTTTTTTCAACCTTTTAAAACCGCAAAAATCATTATTAACTCACGGGGCGTACAAAAACAGGCGGCGGGCCGGATTAAGCCCGACCCCTGGTTTACATTGTAAAGTTTCCTTGTACTTTTACAACAAAAAAAATTTAGATTTTTTTTTCGTTTTTTTATATTATCAATTACAGAATTCCAAAGTGTTGACAGCAAATTACAGGACCAAAACATGCGATGAAAGTTCCCTTTTTGTTTTTTGCAACGCCAGCACAGAAAGGACATTTAATTGTTCATTTTATGAAGTTTTTCAGGTGTGTAATAAGTTCTATGTAGAATTTTGAAAAAATAAAGTTTGTGCCTCATGTTGTAAGAACATTTAAGGCAAAAAAAGACCAGTCCTCTTTGCTTATCTCCAGTAGGACCTCCTTGCTCCTTTTTAATAATAGAAATAAATTATGAATTAAATATGTTTTTAATCACAAATGGTGAACCTTGGTTAAGGACAAACCGTTTTATAGGTTTTAGCCTTTAATTTTTTAATGCAAAATATAATAAGTGTTTTAATAAAATAAGTATATTTTTTCTTTTTTATGTAAACTAACTGGCCCACTGCTTGTTCATTAATTCATGATACGGCCCGCAGTAATAAAAAGGTTGCCCATCCCTGGTGTAGGCTAACGGAGTGTGTTCGGGGAGCGGGGCCGTGTGTTCGCCTAACGGAGGTTGCGTAGCAACCCGCCTCCCGCCCAGGCAGCCATCATTGGTGGAGCGGGAGCAGGTGGCCGCTGGCTGGGTGAGGTCACGTGGGGTACGGGCGGTGACGTCACCTTGTCCCTTATTTATGAGTTAGAAAGTTGGCAACCCTACTTACTGGACCAACCTATGATGATAGACCTCGTCAAATACGTTACGAAAGTCCATGTAGACAACTGCTCAATCCTCATCAATCATATTCATTCCTTCATATCATATCATATCATATCATATATATACAGCCGGAAACAGGCCTTTTCGGCCCTCCAAGTCCGTGCCGCCCAACGATCCCCGTACATTAACACTATCCTACACCCACTAGGGACAATTTTTACATTTACCCAGCCAATTAACCTACATACCTGCACGTCTTTGGAGTGTGGGAGGAAACCGAAGATCTCGGAGAAAACCCACGCAGGTCACGGGGAGAACGTACAAACTCCTTACAGTGCAGCACCCGTAGTCAGGATCGAACCTTCATCAAGGCAAATTTGTGAAACAGGACCGCCAGGAACATTTCATAGTTTCTTTTGGCCATAATAATTTCTTTTTTAAGTTCTTTCCTTTAAGCATGAGTATCATAGCTCCAATAATCTGGGGTCAATCCTAACCTAGAGTGATGTCTGTGTGGAATTTACCTATTCTATCTGCAACCACGTTGGTTTCTATCTAAGTGCTTCAGTTTTCTCCCACTTTCCTATGATGTGTGTCATGGCGTTAATTGGCCACTGTAAGAAGTGCTCTCATTGGAGATGCTTGGTAAAATTTATGGGAAAGTAGGGAGAATAGAATACAGGGAAAATTAGTGAGTGAATGGAATTGCCCAGAACCAGCATTGATCCAAAGGGATAAATGGGCTCCTTCTATCTTATAATAATGTACATAAAATGAAAATTGTAGTATTTGTCAGCAGAGAAGGTGGCTATTACACTGGTGCTATACTTGTGCCCAGTTACACTTGGCCTATTACACTTGCAATAATTGTCAATCAATGAAAATCTGTTCAACCTTATTTCTTCATTACAGTATTTCAGGAGTCCTAAAGGGTCAGAATTATTATTTTTCATGTGAACCTTTAATCCAAAACCTGGTATTGAGTGGATATAAAATATTCTTGCATGCTATTTTGAAGCTCAGGGGGATTACAATTTGTGGTCCGTAAACTGCCTAACCCACAACCAACAGCAAAAAAAAAGATTGCTGGGTTACTATCACTTGGTGTATACAAAATGGCTGCTCCATTTCCTAAAGTGTAGTCTACAAAATTATTTCATTTCTATAAAATGCTTTGAAATGTTTTCTTCAGTTCTCCAACAAAACGCTTCATAATTTTAACTATCACATCTCCTCTTAAACATTTCCATAGTAAATTAACCACTCCTTGTTTCTGTAATAGAATTGAATATTCCCATCCCCAGCACTATTTGACTATGTCTTCTCTGTACTCCCTCCAAAGTAATTTCAAAGGCATTAATTACAGGTTTCTAAAACTTTAGGAACTGCACAGATTTATTTATTCTGCACAGGAAAAGGGGAGATGCAACGAGACCTGGGTGTGCTTGTACATCAGTCAGTAAAAGTAAGCATGCAGGTACTGCAGGCAGTGAAGAAAGCTAATGGCACGTTGGCCTTCATTGCGAGAGGATTTGAGTTTAGGAGCAAGGAGGTCCTTCTGCAGTTGTGCAGGGCCCTGGTGAGACCACACCTGGAGTATTGTGTGCAATTTTGGTCTCCTAATTTGAGGAAGGACATTATTGCTATTGAGGGAGTGCAACGTAGGTTCACCAGGTTAATTCCCGAGATGGCGGGACTGACTTATGATGAAAGAATGGGTCGACTGGGCTTGTATTCACTGGAATTTAGGAGGATGAGAGGGGATCTTATAGAAATATTAAATTCTTAAAGGATTGGACAGGCTAGATGCAGGAAAAATGTTCCCGATGTTGGGGGATTCCAGAACCAGGGGTCACAGTTTAAAAATAAGGGGTAGGCCATTTAGGACTGAGATGGGGAAAAACATTTTCATCCAGAGAGTTGTGACTCTGTGGAATTCTCTGCCTCAGAAGGCAGTGGAGGTTAATTCACTGGATGTTTTCAAAAGAGAGTTAGATTTAGCTCTTAGGGCTAAAGGAATCAAGGGATATGGGGAAAAACCAGGAACGGGGTACAGACTTTAGCTGATCATATTGAATGGCCTACTCCTGCACCTATTTTTCTATGCTTCTATGCTTTGAATTGTTTATGATCATAAAGACTTACCACAGACAACCAGAATGTGTCTGGCTTTGAATAGAAACCACACAATATGGGGCTTGGTTGAGGGGGAATGTAGATCATTGGGAGTTCCTCCTCTGGCTCCTCTTCTTCCTCTTCCTCTTCCTCTTCCTCTTCCTCTTCCTCAGTGGCTAATTCTGCATTTTGTGCCTGCAATTCCTTCTTTTTCTTTAGCCGTTCTTGCTTTTCTTTTTCTTTTTCTGCCTTTATTTGATTTATCCGATCAAGCTCATTGTTTCTCTATCACAATGACACAAATTGTAAGCTCAACAATTGGAAATGCTCAGATTGATTACTTCAGCAAGCAGACACACATTAATGCCCTTGGACTATTTATTTACTGGCAAAATCCATTCCTCTAAAAGGTATTACAAATCAATACAAAGGCCATGAGGCACCCAACACTATCAATACAAAAGGTTTAAATCGATAATGTTAGTGATATGATTGTACTATGAAACAAAATATATATCTTTCATCCCTGACCATGAGTATACCTAACAGGCCTAATGGAATAGATTCCTGATGACAATTTTCTGTTATTTATTCACAGAACGAGGATGTCGCTACAATGCCAGTATTAATGATTCATTTGTGGCTCCTGAACTAAGGAGAAAGTCAAAACTCAACAGCTATGGAGGGAATGGAGAATGTTTTAGAGGAATATAGGCTAATACAACAAGCTCAGTTATAAAACAGCCTGGATGAGTTGGCCGTGTTGTATGACTATGACATGTGGGCCAGACCAAATAATGTTGGCATAGTACTTTTCTTGAAGGACTTTAGTGAACCAGACTGGTGTTTATGATAACTAAGAATTTACATGGAAGTTGTTACTGAGTCTAACGAGATTATTTTTTTAAATTTCATGGCTTATTTAATAACTTGCAATTAATTCCCCAGCTGCCATGGCAAGATTTAAACTCTGTCTCTGGATCAATGGTTCAAACGCCTGCCTTGCTAGTTCAGCCATTTAATCACAGTGTCAATGTGCCTTCACAAGAACTCATTGTTTTATTTTCTCCCTTTTCCACTGGTCGTCTAACCGTCAGGAGAGAAAATCAAGGCATCTTTGAAGCTGACTCAGGGCAATCGTAATTCTAACTCAACTGGGAAGTGTGGGGTACTGATCCTTTTTCTTTCTTTATTGATTCATGTAATGTTGATCTCTGTCAGCAGGATCAATTGCTGCTGGCACTAACTGTCCTGAGCACTAAAGCATGGAAGAGAGAAACTGTGCTGGTGAACAGGCTGGGGGCTCACCTCCCACACCCTCTGAAGGACTCTTGGTGTTCCGAGGCTGGATGTGGGGCTGCGGGAGGTGTCCCGGTCTATGGAGTTGGAATTGGAGTGGTGGCTGTGGTAGGAGAGGGTCAACGCATTCACGAGTCAACGTGTCTGGGTCCATATCCTTGTGGAGTAGGCTGCTGAAGGCTCTGCAGACATCTGGGGTTCGCTTTGATCAGGTGCGGCACCTAAAGGCCCAAAGAGGTCAGACAAGTGCGCGCATCCAATACGGTCTGCAACAGTATAGAGCAGCACACCAAGATCATTGCTAGGCCAGGTCGACCCCTGCAACTTTGACCCAGTGCCGCCCACAGAGGAAGAATGATTCTAAGGGGATAATGAGGCGGCCGAGGCTGACAAGAGAAGTCAAAGGCAGCATTAAACTAAAAGAGAAGCCATATAACATTGCAAAGATTAATTGGAAGCTAGAGGATTTGGAAGCTTTTAAAAAACAACAGAAGTAACTAAAAAGGCAATACGAGGAGAAGAGATGAAATATGAAAGTAAGCTTGCCAATAATATAAAAGGGGATAGCAGAAATGTCTTAAGATATATAAAGAGTAAGAAAGCAGCAAGAGTGGATATTAGACCACTGAAAAATGATGCTGGAGAGGTGATCTTATCTACCCACTATTACTGTTAATTTGGTTTGCCCAATAGACAATAGACAATAGGTGCAGGAGGAGGCCATTCGGCCCTTCGAGCCAGCACCGCCATTCAATGTGATCATGGCGATCATTCTCAATCAGTACCCCGTTCCTGCCTTCTCCCCATACCCCCTGACTCCGCTATCCTTAAGAGCTCTATCTAGCTCTCTCTTGAATGCAAGACCTCAAGAATATTGAATTACCCTTGCTGCATAGACCACTTGCACCAACATTTATCCAGCTCCACACAAACTGCTCTTCTGAACTACTTTTTCCCTATCGCTTTTATTCTTTATGATAATTCTTTGTGATTAGGCCTACCCTTCCTGCTTTCCATTTTGCTTATTTCCGTTTTCCTCAGCTTCAAGTTCTTAGGAATAAATATCACCGGCAATTTGTCCTAGATCGCCCACATCGAAGCAATGGCCAATAATGCACACCAACTCCTCTACTTCCTTAGAAGGCTTAGGTAGTTCAGTATACCCCTAACAAACCTCACCAACCTCTACAGATGTGTCATAGATAAAACTTTATTGGGATACAACACAGCATGGTTTGGGAACAGTTCCATCCAAGACTGCAAGGAATTGCTGAGAGTTGTGGATGTAGCCCGGATCATCATGCAAACCAACTCCCCTCCATGGACTCCATCTACACTTCACACTGTCTCGGCAAAGCCACCAGCATAATCAAGGAATCGCACCCTGGCCACTCGCTCTTCTCCCCTCTCCCATCGGGCAAAAGGTAAAGAAGCGTGAAAGCACATACCTCCAGATTCAGGGACAGTTATTAGGCACCTGAACCAGCCTCTTCCCAGCTCGAGTGCAGTCCTGATCTCCCATCTACCTCATTGGAGCCCTTTGAACTATCTTCAATCGGACTTTATCTGCCACTAACTATTTCACCCTTTATCCTGTAGCTGTACACTGTGAATGGCTTGATTGTGACCATGTTGTCTTTTCTTTGACTGGACAGTGTGCAACTAAAAGCTTTCACTGTAAACTAAACTAAAGTATTTCTTAGTTCAAAGGCATCCTTAAATTTCACAATCCAAGTAATTTTTGCTTTATTGTCAGTCAGAATGTATTTCTATTTGTTCCTTTAGTTTATCAAATGTTATGAATGCTGCAAGCATTCTGTGAGCACCTCAGTAACAGCTACCGTTATTATTTAGACTTTTAGACTTTAGAGATACAGGCCGAAGATAGGTGCTTCAGCCCACCAAGTCTGCGCTGATCCGCGATCACCCATACACTAAGACTTTCCTGCACACTAGGGACAATTTACAATTTTTACTGAAGCCAATTAACTTTCAGACCTGTGCGTCTTTGGAGTGTGGGAAATATCCGGAGCACCACACAGTCACAGAAAGAACATACAAACAACGTACGGACAGCACCTGTAGTCAGAATCTAACCCGGGTCTCCAGCTGTAAGGCAGCAACTCTACAGCTACGCCACTATGCCGCCCCCTAAGTTCTCTAAGTTACTTCATCTCTTATTCATTACTCTTTTTTTCATTTCTATACATTGCATTAGTTTTACCCTTACCCACAGCATTATACCGCAATCTCTATCACTTCGCTCTGTTCCCTTTTCCTTATTTTAGAATCTTTTTATTAGCTTTTCCAATCTTGCTATTCCCCACAATTTCAGTTTCTTTCTGTAACTATCAGAATTCCAGCCTGCTTCAGGTTATTCAGGCCCAACAACGCTTGACAAATGAGCTAACTCTGATTCCTGAGTTAACCTACTTCTATAACCAGCACTTACCCCAAAACAGAACATTCCCATTTTTCAGCAATAAGGCCCAGATACAAAGTGTCTCAATTGCTGATCTGTTCTGGATTCATCAGTTTCTGAATACTCAGTTCATAACAGAAGAATTAATATTCTAGTTTCAGCTCTCTCAGCCCCTCTCCAATCCAAATTAATATGGATTAACCTAATTCTTGGTAAGTTATTAGTCCACACATGGTTCTATTTTTCCTCATAATCATGGAACCCTCATGAGATATCTATTCAGATTACACAGTTACAACACCTAGTACATTTTCTTTATCTGTCCAAATAGTTCCTCCTACAAAAGGGTTCAGCAACTTGACTAGCCTCTTAGCTCTCAGCATGTTTTCATCAGAAGTTTATGATGGTCCCTGATCACATTGATCATCAGCCATGATCACATTGAATGGTGGTGCTGGCTCGAAGGGCCGAATGGCCTACATTGCCTACATTGCACCTATTGTCTATTGTCTATTGTCCCATGATCTCAACCATTTAGGATGAAAAATTAAAAGCTTGCCTATTATCAAATTTCTAAGAAAACACTGGATATAAAGTCAAAGAAGGGCTTCTTCACTTCAATAGATGCAATGATTTTATAGAGTCATAGAGTGATACAATGTGGAAACAGTCCCTTCGGCCCAACTTGCCCACACCGGCCAACAATGTCCCAGCTACACTAGTCCCACCTGCCTGAGCTTGGTCCATATCCCTCCAAACCTGTTCTATCCATGTACCTATCCAACTGTTTCTTAAACGATGGGATCGTCCCAGCCTCAACTACCTCCTCTGGCAGCTTGTTCCATACACCCACCACCCTTTGTGTGAAAAGGTTACCCCTCAGATTCCTATTAAATCTTTTCCCCTTCCCCTTCACCTTGAACCTATGTCCTCTGGTCCTCGTCTCTGGGCAAGAGACTGTGTATCTACCTGATCTATTCATGATTTTGTATACCTCAAAAAGATCACCCCTCATCCTCCTGCGCTCCAAGGAATAGATACCCAACCTACTCAACCTCTCCCTATAGCTCACACCCTCTAGTCCTAGCAACACCCTCATAAATCTTTTCTGAACCCTTTCAAGCTTGACAATATCCTTCCTATAACATGGTGCCCAGAACTGAATACAATATTCTAAATGCGGTCTCACCAACGTCTTATACAACTGTAACATGACCTCCCAACTTCTATACTCTATATTCTCTACATGATCTTGCATTCTGCCTATAGCAGATAGGTTTTTATAGTTTGATGGGCTAGGGGT
Organism: Rhinoraja longicauda; assembly: GCF_053455715.1. Classification (NCBI taxonomy): domain Eukaryota; kingdom Metazoa; phylum Chordata; class Chondrichthyes; order Rajiformes; family Arhynchobatidae; genus Rhinoraja; species Rhinoraja longicauda. Next base: position 27,373,387 of record NC_135964.1, on the reverse strand, counting down.
TACTGCATCCAATGAAATGCAAATTACCTCTATGCTGGACCTGATGCTCTTGAAACGGTAGTACTGTTTCTGAAGGGGAATCTCAAAAGTTAAAGTTGTGTCCAATTCCTCAAGTTCTGGACATGCTGCTTGAACGACATATCCATTTTCACAAAATATAAGCAATGTGTTTCTCTCCTAAAAAAGAATACAACCATTCTTTTTAGCAAATTTTAGCAAATTAGCATTTTTTTTTTAAAAACAAGAATTTTATGCACAACCAACATTTAAATCATAAAAATCAATCAATATTAATGCCATTGAAGGAGGCCATCACGTCTGCACCAGTTTAGTACACATTTTATCGCTAATTTTCTTGCCCTTTCTCTAAAGAAAGAGGAATACTTAATATTTGAGATTGAAGCGGGAGTGAGAGTGGGATGGGAATTAATGTGGCAACTAGAAGCTCAGGGTCACTCGTGCAGTCTCATGATGCTCTGCAAAGTAATCACCTAATCTGCATTTGGTTTCTCTACTGGAATGGAGACTACATCGTGAACACCAAATATAATTCACTAAATCATAAGCACAAGTGAATCGCTGCTTCAACTGGAAAGCCTGATTGGGTCCTTGTTGGTCCTGATTGGGTCCTTGTTGGTGAGAAGCGAAGCAGTGAAAGAAAAAGTGTGGTTTCATCTTCTGCGGTAAAACGGCAAGGTGCCGAAAAATGAGCTCCAGTTGGTGGAGATGGAAGAGAGTGAATTTATAGCCGTTTCATGATAATCTGGACCTAAACAATCTAATTTTTTATTTGTAATTCAGCAGGATAATAAGCATGATGAGAAGATTACAAATGAAAAAGCAGAAAAAAGTTTCACAAAAATTCAATTATTTAATTTCACTCTATTATTGAATGCAGTGCAGTACGTACAAAGGAATGTGGGGACCACTCCAAGCTCACCACTGGTCCCGGGACCGTGATGAATCCCACTGGCACATACTGATCCAGAGTTTGGAAAAAGAACACTGTGTTGTCTTTGCTCTATGATGGAAGAACAAAAATTAACATCCTTTACACATTACTTTCAAAGTGCACTTAGTATGATTACCTTTATCTTTATACATCCTACCTGGGAATATTATGGTGAAAAAAAGGGATGAGTTTAGTATTTTTGGAATCATTCTGGAGGATCATAGTACAGAAATCAAAGTACCTGTATGTTCCCAGCACAAATGCCACAGAGAAAATAATGCCAGATTCCAATCTGCAATTTTGCAATGCCATTGATCATGAAGAGCTTGATTACATTACTGATTCACTTTGGCATCAGGCTTGGTGGGGATATGAAAGAATAAAAGCAAGAAGTTACTTGTGGAGATGTACAGGCCCTTTACGATATGATACGATACGATAGAACTTTATTTATCCCAGGAGGGAAATTGGTCTGCCAACAATAGTAACCATGCAGTAGGAACAAGAAATAAAGGATTTAGCCAGAAAGATATAGGAATAATTACAGTAAGACTTTAATCAAAATGTAGTCTGAGAAAATCAGGTGACCAAAGGAAGCCAAGAAAACAAATTAAATTAGTGCTTTCAGGATAGAATAGCGTGTTCTAGAGAGGAGTTGGAACTAGACCTGATGTTGTGAGTATGCGAGAGTAGGTGGTGGAGGTAGAAACAATTATCTATATACTAAAACTCTCGTTTGTTTGTTTGTTTGTTACTGAACTACAGACAAAACGGTACACGATAGTGTGACAATTTTAAGCCCAACTTACTCATCATCATCCCTTTGGTGCTAAAGGAAGTAGTTTCATTGAAATTGGTGTTATATTTTTAAAGTCATTCACATTTTAAAGTTTAAATCTTTCTCCCAGGGAGGGAGGGGGAGGGAAGGAGGGGGTGGAGGGAGAGGGGAGGGAGGGGAGGAGGGAGGATAAGGGGGGTTGAGGGAGATGGTGAGGGGAGGGGAAGGGAGAAGGGTGAGGGGAGGGGGAGGGGAGGGGGAGTGGAGGAGGGAGGGGGAGGTGAGGAGGGAGGGGGGAGGATGGGGGAGAGGAGGGAGGGGGAGGGGAGGGGGAGGGGGGGGAGGAGAGGGTGCTGCACCAATGCAGGAGAAGTTTGGGCCCAACGGTCTACATGTAGCGACCATAGAGAATGGTCCAGGTCGTCGAACCCTCGGATTGGCCAGCGAGGTCACGTGGGAACGCGACCATGGGGATTGGTCCAGGGAACGACATCGCTGATTGGCCAGCGATGTCATGTGCGCGTTTGGCGCCCGATTTAGTCAGTTTGGCGAAGTCTTCAAGGAAGACAGTAAGTTTGTATTGGTTGTCCTGTACCTTGTTGTTTAACTTTGTATTCGTGTATTGCGGCTGCAATAAACTTCGTCTACAACCAACAAGTTTCGGACTCGCCATATTGGTGACCCCGACGTGATCTGGACGATCACCGACTGAGCAGGAACCCGACGCCTCGTTGACGATGACCGAGCAGGGCACACCGGAGTCAAGCGCGGCAGGCATTCATCTTCCGTTATTTTGGACGTACGCACCGCAAGCTTGGTTTATCCACGCCGAGGCTCAATTCCATATAAAGAAGGTGTCGGACGAATCCACGAAGTACTTCTACCTCGTCAGCGCCCTATCGCCAGACACAACCAAGCGCGTGATGCGGTTCATCGTAAATTCACCTGCGGAAGACAAGTACGAGGCCATGAAGAAGGTATTACTGCGAACCTTCGGGTTGAATAAGCATGGTGGTGCGGCAAAACATCTGCACCTACCGGATCTTGGAGACCAACTGCCTTCCGTCCTCATGGCCGAAATGATGATGCTAGCCGGTGAGCATACGGATTGCCCGATGTTTGAACAGGCATTCCGCGAGAAACTTCCCGAGGATGTCCGACTGCTGCTTACGGATTGTTCTTTTAAGGACCCCGAAGCATATGCAGCGAAAGCGGACGCGCTCATAGCGGCAAAAAACAAGGCAAGTGGTTCAATCAACAAAGTCTCGACATCGGTGACCACGCCACAGCGACGGCAAGATGGCGCCACGTCTCCCGCCAATTCTCCGAAAGCCCGCCAAAAAGATCCGCACAAGCGCGGCTGGTGCTATTATCACCTACGATGGGGTAACGAATCCCGCAACTGTCGTTTGCCTTGTACCTTCGCGGGAAATGCCTCGGCCGATCGTACATAGGGGCAGTTACGATTGGCCAGAACCGGCGCCTCTATGTCCATGATCGATTCACGGACACAGAATTTTTGGTAGACACGGGAGCCATCGTCAGCATAGTGCCGCCGACCGACCTCGAAACCAGATCGGGTAAGACAGGTCCCACCCTCATCGCGGTTAATGGCAGCCCCATTCGCACTTTCGGTACACGGAAGATGTCCCTTGTGTTAGGCCTCCGCACGTACGAATGGCCATTCATCATAGCCGACGTCAAACAAGCGATCCTGGGCGCAGATTTTCTCAGGGCTTTTTCACTGGTTCCTGATGTCCGCGGTAACGACCTCCGACCCTCCGCCGAAGATGAGCACGTCGCTCCGACAATCGCCTCCTCGCCCAGCCCTACTGTCCAGGCCGTCGTCGCGGCCCCCGACTCGTATGCTGCGATTCTGGCAGAGTTCCCAGAGCTGCTCGTCCAACGTTTTGACGCACCTTCGGCTAAGCACGGTGTGGTCCATCACATCCGCACCGAAGGCCCTCCCGTTTTCGCTCGGGCCAGGAGACTACCGCCAGACAAACTGGTGGTGGCAAGGGCGGAGTTCAGGAAGATGGAGGAAATGGGAATTGTCCGTCAGTCTGACAGCCCGTGGGCCTCGCCGTTACACATGGTCTCCAAGGCATCTGGGGGGTGGAGGCCATGTGGCGATTATCGGCGTCTCAATGCTGTCACCACGGCTGATCGCTACCCCATACCGCACCTACAGGACTTTTCATCTGGGCTGGAAGGAGCGGTGGTGTTTTCCAAAATCAATTTGGTGCGAGGATACCATCAGATTCCGGTGCGACCGGAGGACATACAAAAAACTGCAACTATTACTCCGTTCGGGTTGTTTGAATGGTTGCGTATGCCTTTCGGTTTAAAGAACGCGGCACAGGCTTTCCAGCGACTGATGGACCGCGTGGGCCGGGGTTTACCCTTTTTGTTTATTTATTTAGACGACATCCTGGTAGCCAGCCCCTCAGTGCAGGAACACCAGGCCCATTTGCGGACCGTGTTCCAGCGGCTCCAAGACCACGGGCTCATTATCCAACCCTCCAAATGTCAATTCGGCCTGCCTGCCCTCGATTTTCTAGGGCACAGAATTACCCCTGCCGGCGCCGCCCTTTTGCCCGAGAAGGTGGAAGCTATCCGGGCTTTTCCCAGGCCCACCACAGTAAAAGGGCTGCAGGAGTTCGTAGGCATGATTAATTTCTACCATAGATTCGTTCCGGCAGCGGCGCGAGTCCTGCGCCCGCTTTTCCAATGCCTTGCAGGGAATCCGGTAGAGTTGTTGTGGTCCCCGACCGCAGAGTCGGCTTTTACGGCAGCTAAGGCAGCCTTGGCAGACGCCACCATGTTGGTCCATCCGAGCCCCTCCGCCCCCACGGCCCTGACGGTTGACGCCTCTGACGTGGCGGTGGGTGGGGTTCTGGAGCAGCAGGTCGGTGGCCGTTGGCAGCCTTTAGCGTTTTTCAGCCGGCAACTAAATTCGGCCGAGCTGAAATATAGCGCATTTGACCGAGAGCTTCTAGCTCTCTATTTAGCTGTCCGTCATTTCAGGTATTTCCTCGAGGGCCGCCCATTCGTGGCATTTACGGACCACAAGCCATTAACATTTGCTTTTTTGAAATTGTCTGACCCATGGTCGGCCCGCCAGCAGCGGCACCTGACTGCTATCTCCGAATTTACCACAGATGTCCGTCATATCGCGGGTAAGCTTAATGCCGTTGCTGACGCCCTGTCTAGACCTGCTTTTCCCCCTATTTCGGCGGTGGACTGCGAAGTGGATCCCCAGGAGCTCGCAGAGGCACAGCTCCTAGCGGATACCGTTTCGGCTTACCAGTCCACCACTTCGGGATTGAAGTTGGCCCAGGTAGCTTGTGGGTCGGAGGGCACGAAAGTCTGGTGCGATGTTTCTCTTCCTCGTCCCAGGCCGGTAGTACCGCCCTCCCTTCAGCGCCGGGTTTTCGATGCCATTCATGGGCTGGCGCACCCGTCCATCCGCTCCACCTCTGCCTTGGTAGCAGCGAGGTTTGTCTGGCATGGCCTGCGGAAACAGGTAGCGGGGTGGGCACGTTCCTGCGTGCCCTGTCAGACCGCTAAACTCCAGCGCCACGTCCAGCCCCCCGTACAGGATTTCGAGGTCCCGGCTTTTCGTTTTTTCCACATCCACGTGGATTTGGTCGGGCCTTTGCCTTCCTCCCGGGGCTACACCCACCTCCTCACGGTGGTGGATCGGTTCACCCGGTGGCCAGAGGCTTTCCCATTGTTTGATATCTCGTCAGCGTCTTGTGCTAGGACTTTGGCCCTTCATTGGGTAGCTCGTTTCGGGGTCCCGGCAGTTATTACAACTGACAGAGGGCCACAGTTCACTTCGTCCCTCTGGGCCGCGCTGGCGGAACTGTACGGGTCCAATTTACAACCCACAACTGCATATCACCCCCAGGCAAATGGACTCGTAGAAAGGTTCCACCGCCAACTTAAGGCGTCCCTCAGTGCAAGGCTTGAAGGCCCGGACTGGGTAGACCAACTCCCTTGGGTTCTTTTGGGCATCCGGACTGCTCCTAAGCCAGATCTCGGTGCGTCGTCCGCAGAGCTAGTATATGGCTCGACACTTCGAGTACCCGGAGATCTGTTTCCGGACCCTTCAGCCCTGCTCCCTACAGTCCCATCAGCGTTAGCATCTCTCCGGGAACGGGTGGGCTCCCTGGCTCCAGTGCCGACTTCACGTCATGGGTGTCCCATGGTACATGAACCGTCTTCCCTGAAGGACTGTGAGTTTGTTTTTCTGCGTAAAGATGCCCATCGCGCCCCGTTGCAGAGGGTCTATCAAGGGCCGTTCCGGGTTTTACGTAAGGGAACGGCTACTTTCACCTTAGACATGGGCGGCAAGAGTGAACTCGTCTCGGTGTCCCGGCTCAAACCTGCCCATTTGGACCCGGATCAACCAGTCCTGGTCGGTCAAACCCCTAGGAGAGGCCGACCTCCGTTAGTTCCGCCCAGTCCAGAAACCCCCGTTCCGACAGTTCCTCCAGAACCTCTCGTTCCGGCTGTTCCACCAAGTCCGGAACCTCCGGCTCCTGTGGTTCAGGCTGTCCCTCTCCGTACTCGTTATGGTCGCGAAATCCGGCTCCCAGCTAGGTTCCGCACCTCGGGTTCTGGGGGGGGTCATGTAGCGACCATAGAGAATGGTCCAGGTCGTCGAACCCTCGGATTGGCCAGCGAGGTCACGTGGGAACGCGACCATGGGGATTGGTCCAGGGAACGACATCGCTGATTGGCCAGCGATGTCATGTGCGCGTTTGGAGCCCGATTTAGTCAGTTCGGCGAAGTCTTCAAGGAAGACAGTAAGTTTGTATTGGTTGTCCTGTACCTTGTTGTTTAACTTTGTATTCGTGTATTGCGGCTGCAATAAACTTCGTCTACAACCAACAAGTTTCGGACTCGCCATATAGTGACATTTAAAAGGCATATTTGAAAAAGCAACAGATTAGAAGGATAAGGCAGGCAAAGGGATTGGCATAGCTGGGCATCACTTTGGGCATAGACAGGTTGGGCTGAAGGTCCAGTTTCTGTGCTGTACAGCTCTCCTTAATCTTATCTTCCAAGGATATTTCATGGCTCCTCTTTGGCCTCCTAATTTATTTCTTAAAATTTCTCCTATGCACTCTATATTTTTCAAGAGACTCCCTCAACATCAGTTGCCTAAACTTGCTATATCTTTAATTTTTTTCCATGATCAAACCTTCAAAATCGTCCATCACTCTTACTGGATAATGCTGAATTCTTCCCCACTCTCTTTTAAAAGACTCATACTCGTCTGCTGTCATTTTATCTATGAGCACTGCTGCAAATCTACTTTCACCAGGTCTTCTCTGATGTTATTGAAATTAATCTCTCCCCAATTTAACATCTTGAAGGCCAACCTTATCCCCAGAGCCATGCATGAAAGCAAAGTATCATGGTGCAACATATGCATGTAGTGATAGATAGGTTCAGTGCAAATTGCATATAATATTGGCTTGGTAGTAAGCATGAGAAAAAGGATTGTATGTTACATTGGAGGCCCCTGTCCAGTGATGTGCTGCAGGGATTTGTGCTGGGTCCACTGTTGTTTGTCAACTATGTTTGAGAATGGCACTGACACTTTTAGTATGTTTGTGCATGACATCAAAATTGGTGGCATAGTGGACGATAAATAAGGCTATCTAACAGTACAACAGAATCGAGAACAATTGGGACGCATTGTGGTGGTGGTGGTGGTGGTGGTGCAGACCGATATGATTGTGGCATTTAAGAAGCTTTTAGATAGACACATGGAGGGATATGGATCATGTTCAGGCAGTTGAGATCAGTTTAACGTGGCATCATATTCACTACAAACATTGTGGGCTGAAGGGCCTGTTCTTGTGTTGTACTATTCCATGTTCTACATTTAACTGAGAGGCGACAGATTTAATAGGTGGTAGGTATAAGGAACTGCCAGAGGCGGTAGTTGAGGCTGATACTATAACAACATTTAAATTACATTTGGACAGGAACATGGTTTAGAGGGATATGGGCCAAACATGCCCAGGAGAGTGGAATCAATGGGGCATATTGGTTGGCATGGGCAAGTTGAGCCAAAGAGCCTATTCCATGCTGTATAACTCTATGACTCTCTATTTGACTGAGAAAGTAGGCCCAGGGCCCTTGAAAATGTTGCAGAACAGAGACACCCTGGGGCACAATTACATAGGTCTCTGAAAGTGGAGACATATGTAGACATGGTGGTAAAGAATGTGTTTGGCATGCTAACCTTCATCAATCAGGGCATTGAGTACAAGAGTTGGGGTATCGCATAACACTGTACAAAATGTTGGTGAGACTGCGGATAGACACAAAAGGCTCAGTAACTCAGCTGGGCAGACAGCATCTCTGGAAAGAAATGGGTGATGATTCAGGTCGAGACCCTTCTTCAGACTGTTTAGGGATAAGGGAAACGAGAGATATAGACGGTGTGGAGAAATAAAGAACAATTAGTGAAAGATGTGCATAAAAGTAAAAATGATAAAGGAAACGGCCCATTGTTAGCTGTTTGTAGGGTGAAAATGAGAAGCTAGTGCGACTTGGGTGGGGGAGGGATAGAGAGAGAGGGAGTGCCGGGGGCTATCTGAAGCGAGAGAAATCAATATTCATACCACTGGGCTGTAAACTGCCCAAGCAAAATATGAGATGCTATTTAAAGAGGACACAGATGGTGGTGGATATGTGGCACCACCAGCTACCAAAGGATGTGGTAGTGGCATATACAATAATGATGTTTAAAGAACTTTTATATAGGTACGTGGAGAGGAAAGATTTACAGGGATGAATGAATGAATGAATGAATGAATGAATGAATGAATGAATGAATGAATGAATGAATGAGTTTATTGGCCACCACAAAATGCTGGAGTAACTCAGCAGCTCAGGCAGCATCTTGGAGAGAAGGAATGGGTGACGTTTCGGGTTGAAACCCTTCTTCATACTGACGTCAGGGGGGGTAGGACAAAGTAAGGATATAGGTGGAGACAGGAAGACTGTGGGAGAACTGGGAAGTGAGAGGGGAAGAGAGGGACAGAGGAACTATCTAAAGTTAGAGAAGTCAATGTTCACAACGCTGGGCTGTAAGCTGCCCAAGCGAAATATGAGGTGCTGTTCCTCCAATTTCCCACTCCCCTCCCAAACCAGGCACTTTCCCCTAGGTTGCCGCCAACAATCTTTCCCCATTGACAAACTGTACACTGCAAGGGCCAGGAAGTGAGTGGGCAAGATCATCTCTGACCCCTCTCACCCTGGCCACAAAATCTTTGAAGCACTTCCCTCTGAAAGGCGGCTCTGGACTGTCAAAACAGCCACAGCCAGACATAAAAACAGCTTTTATGGGCCAAATACAGCCAAATGTGACTAGCTCTGGTAGACATCTCAGAAGGCAAGGGTGAGTTTGTCTGAAGTGCCTTTTTCCATGCTATACAACCATAGGACACGATGTCTTCAAGGTACTTTACGTACATTTATATGCATACAACTTACACCAGTTGCCAATATATCTCCATTGTGTTCATATGCAATAGCAGTGACGTCCTCTGTATGTGGCTTCAGGGCTTGTTTTAGTTGAAGTTCAGCTTCACCAACTTGTGTTTGGCCAGCAACTCGAGCCAGATCTTGAGGATTATATATTTGCAAGACACGGATAACACCATCCTGAAACCCTACAACAATTATGTTTCCTTGTGGGTAGCACTGGAAACAATAAAAAGAGTTTGAATGGTAAAATTGCACGCGAGTAGGAAAAATAATAATTTCCTCAAATTATTTTACTTTCTGAAAAGAATTAAAAGATTCAGTTCAATTAACAAATTTAATTAGAAATAATACATAGAACATAGAAGATAGTGTTAGTCTGCGGGGAACGCTGTTCAGTGCAAACTCGTTGGGCTGAAGGGCCTGGTTCAACGCTGTATCTCTAAACTATATGAAATGGATAATGATAGGGCGGGCTCACAAGTTAAAATTCTGAACTGTGGCAAGGCCAACTTTGATGGTATTATACAGGAACTTGTTAAAGTTGATTGTGAAAGTGGGTGGCTATTAAAAGAATGATGGTGAAAGTTCAAGACATACATGCTCTTGTTAGAGTGAAGGGCAAGACAGATGGGCGTATGGAAGCCTGGATGACAAGAGAAATTGTTTTGGTCAAGAAAAAGGAGGCATGGGCTAGGGAGAGGCAATTGGGTTCAAGTGTATCCCTGGGGAGTGAGGAGTATACTTCAGAAGGAAATCAGGAAGGCAAAAAGGAAGCAGGAGAGAATTCAGGCACATGAAATTAAGGAAACCAAAGATATTTTATGTACTTCAAGGGAAAGAAGGTAACTAGAGAGATAATAGTTCCCCTCAGAAACAAATGTGTTGGATAACTTAACGCATATGAAGGCGGATGAATCCCCTGGTCAGATCTATCCGAGGACACTGGAAAGCGAGAGAACGTATAAAATTATTTAAAAACTGGACAAGCTTGATGCAGGATAAATGTTTCCAATGTTGGGGGAGTCTAGAACCAGGGGCCACAGTCTAAGAATAAAGGGGAGGCCATTTAAAACTGAGGTAAGAAAAATGTTTTCACCCAGAGTTGTGAATTTGTGGAATTCTCTGCCACATAAGGCAGTGGAGGCCAATACACTGGATGAATTTAAAAGAGAGTTGGATAGAGCTCTAGTGGCTAGCGGAATCAAGGGATATGGGGAGAAGGCAGGCACAGGTTACTGATTGTGGATGATCAGCCATGATCACAATGAATGGCGGTGCTGGCTCAAAGGGCCAAATGGCCTCCTCCAGCACCTATTTTCTATGTTTCTATGTTTCTATGTTACAAATTGCCGGATTCCAAGCTGAGATATATGAATCATCGTTAGACACTGGTGAGGTGCCAAGTGGAAGATGTGGTCTTCACCCCATCTATTCCCCTCATGATCATATACACCACGATAGGAACACCACTCATTCTCCTGCGCTCTGAGGAATAAGCCTGCCCAACTTCTCCCTGTAGCCGCTTTTTAAGTCGGTTCACAGACTCTTTATCAGCCTGCCTCTTCTACGGCCTGAGGAGTCCGGCAGCATGTGCATGGAATGTGTGAAGTTGTAGCCACTGAATATTTGAAGGGATTGCTCATCAAATTCTGGTTACACTTCCGCCACTCTCTGCTGATCTTTGGGCACCTGGTGTGGAAGGGGGGGGTCTCTTGAGCTGTTTGCTGCTGGGCCTGGCCAATCTGGCCATTCGTTGGTCGTGGCAGTGGCCAGGCCAACTGCCTGCCCCTCCCCCCCCCCCCTTCCAGACTTACGTTCTTGCCCAGATGTCTCTGGAGGGGGTGGGGGCAGTGTCCAGAGGCATATAGGCCGTTTTTCAGGGGGCCGCTGGGCGCTGCAGGGCCTTGAATGCTCCTTAGATTAAAGTAACAACGATGCGATTTGATACATATGTATATATATTTTTTTCTTATTTTTTACGTCGTCTCCTTAGAGTAATTTTTTTCACTCCAATTTTGTGCCTGTAAATAAACTTACTTTTATAAAACAAAATGGGGTCCCACCAACATCTTGTACAACTGTAACATAACATCCCACCTTCTTCACTCAAAACTTTGAATGTTGAATGCCAATGTACCAAAAGCCATTTTTTCCAACCTTTCTACCTATGACATCACTTTCAGGGAACTCTGAAACTGTACTCCTAGACCCCTGTACTCTACAACACTATCCGGGGCCCTTCTATTCCTGAAGGTGCTGCCCTGGTTCGACTTCTGATAAAGCAACATCATGGACTTTTCTGCATTAAACTCCATTAGCCATTCCTCAGCTTGCTTGCCAGTTGATCAAGATGCTGCTGTAATGCTTTACTTGTGTTTTGCACAGTTTGAGCACAATTCAGCTCCAGCACCTAAATCCTCAGACAATATTAGCAAGTACCCTGCATGGCTTCATAAATGCATCATCTACCTGTCCCACCTTAAGGAATTAATAGGCAAGCAACATTAGCAATGGTTGACCATGGGAGAGTTTAGGTATCAAACTTTTCAAATGCTCTAGTCTGGGTCTTGATAGCAAAGAAGCAAATACTTTTCAACAATGCTTTATTCAATATGCAAGAAGGAACTGCAGATGCTGGTTTAAGCTGAAGATACTCCAACTTTTTATGTCTATCACGCTTTATTCAATACCTTATTGTCAACTGTGCCCAGGTCCAGTGAGATTCTCTGTTTTTGTATAAATACATGTGTGCAAAGAGTCGCCACAACAGCATTGTCACATCTGTGGAGTCATTTAAGTTCCTTGGAACCATCATCTCCAGGGACCTTAAATGGGGGGCCACCATCGACTCCAAAGTCAAAAAGGCCCAACAGAGGATGTACTTCCTGCGGCAACTGAGGAAACACAAGCTGCCACAGGCAATGATGGTCCAATTCTATACTGCTATCATTGAGTCCGTCCTCACCTTCTCCATCACGGTCTGGTTTGGCTCAGCCACCAAGCACGACATCCAGAGGTTGCAACGGATCGATCGCACAGCTGAGAAGGTTGTTGGCTGCAACCTTCTCCCCTTTGACGAACTGCACACTGCAAGGGCCAGGAAGCGAGCAGGCAAGATCATCTCTGACCCCTCTCATCCTGGCCACAAACTCTTTGAAGCACTTCCCTCTGGAAGGTGACTCCGGACTGTCAAAGCAGCCACAGCCAAACATAAAAACAGCTTTTTTCCACGAGTGATAGTTCTACTCAATAACCAAAGTCTGTAGTCTCTTTTTTGCTCTGGTTTATTTTCACCCACATGTTCAGACCGTAATGGTGTATCCTTATTGTTTTGATGTGTTTATGCTTTATTCTTAATTGTTAACTGTATGTTTGTGTTGTCATTTGTGAGCGGAGCACCAAGGCACATTCCTTGTATATGCACATACTTGGCCAATAAACTTATTCATTCATTCACCTGGAGGAAAACCAAACAATCACAGGGAAGACTTGCAAACTCCATACAGAAAGTACCCAAGGTTAGGATTGAACCCATGAGGCAGCAACTTTACCAGCTGTACCACTGTGCCACCTGATCAGTATTATCTGGTAAATAAAATAGATTTGTACTTAAAATTAGTCCACTGGCAGCTAAAACAAGACTGCTATGCAATCTCTCTCTCTGAGATTAATGACATTTTGTCTTATGAAGAATCACAGTGGCTGCCTGATTGCCGAGTGATTTTGCAATTTTGTTCTGGGAATTTATTTCATATTTTAAGTCTGCAGCTTTTAATTTTCATACAGTAATTATTTAAACTGCAGGCAACTAGCAGAAATAAACTAGCAATGTCAACATTATTTTACTGCTTCATCCACCATTTCAGAATTGCAGTATCTGTAGTTTTGTTTGATTTTCATATACTACAAACTAACCTGACGTAGCCAATGATCCTTTTTCAGAACATTCGTAGGTGGGAACAGGGTTCTTCAAAGTGCTTCATATTATATTCAGCTGTGTTAATGCAGGGACAGCACCAGCTGAAGTGCAGTGTTCCAGAGTAGTAGCACTGGTATTAAATCATGCTTGGTAAATACTTCCAAATCTACGAACTCCAAATGCATAAAGGCTACCGACTCTTTAAAACGCTGCAGGAACAAGCTCTTACACTCTGCATGAGATTGCACTTACCTCCAGTGGTCCCCACGTTAATGCAGTTCCACCTTGCCTGTACTTCACAGAGACCAGTTCCTCATTTCTCACAAAGTCATAGATGCGCACTGTGCCTGAAATTGTATTGAGAAAAAACAGTCCTAAGAAGCACCAGTTTTCTGAAATAAAATTAATAAAGCATGTTTCTCGTCAAGTACAACGAGTTATAGGGTAATGAAAAAAACACTGAGCAACTTGCTTCTACAAAAACTTAGATAAAGAGTTTGGATAAAGGAATCAATAATGAAGATCTATTGCTGATAAGAAATAGAAGATTTCAAGAGGATTGAGATACAAGAGACTGCAGATGTTGGAATCTGGAGCAATCAACAATCTCCTGGAGAAACAGCGGGTCGCACAGCATCTGTGGGGGGAGGAGTGGGTTTGGAATTTTCAACTCTTGGGATCAAAATCATGCCTCAGATTTTCAACCTGAAATAGTCATAGAGTCATACAATATTGAAACAGGTCCTTCGGCCCAACTTGCTCACACTAATCAATATGTCCCATCTATACGTGTCACACATATGCAGTTGGCCCATATCCCTCTAAACCTGTCCTATCCATGTACCTGTCTAATTGCTTCTTAAACGTTGCAATAGTCCCTGCTTCAACTACATCTATCAAATGTATTTTAAAAAAGCAAGCTAAATTTCTTCAATATTCGATTTTGTGCTCTGGCTACCTGATAAGACAAGAACTTATTGCCCATCTCTGATTGCCCCAAGAAGGTGGCAATGAGCTGCCTTCTTGATCTGTTGCGGTACTTCTTGTCCAACGTGTCAGGGAACCTCAGAATTTAGACGCAGTAGCTGGTGACATATTTCCATTTCAGGACAATGTATGACTTGGAGGGGAATCTGCAGGTAGTGGGGTTTCCATCCACCTGTTACTCTTGTCCTTCTTTGTGACAGAGGTCATAGGTTTAAAGTGCTGTTGGAATGGTCTGGATGACTAACTGCAGGCATCGGTTTGAAGTGAGTGGCAGGATGTTCAGAGGGGGTCTGAGGAAGAGCTGTTTTTCCCCTGGAGGGTAGTTGGAATGTGGAAAGCATTATCTGGGGGTGCAGGCGGATTCTGTCACACCATTTAAGAAGTACCAAGATGAGCCCTTGAATCACGAAGGCAAACAAAGACTATAGCCCAAGTGCTGATAGAATGTGTACTTGGAAACATTGGGCTGAAGCCCTATATCTGGGCTACATGACACTATGGTTTTCTGAAATATATCATGTCACATCTTAGTTAAGTAAGTAAGTGTACCTACAGTCAAGTGCTGTTGTTGCCATCAGATAGGTAAGTGGTGACACATCCAGAGCCTGGATTACCCCGGTGTGAAAAGAAAACAAACATTCGGGATCTTGTGTCTGTAAAGATATCAGAAAAGCCATTAAGCATACTGCAGAAGAACTGTTACTGGAAATAATATGTGTGAACGATACACTGGATATACAATGTAGTGTCGTGTTCTGTTGGATTTTGATCCACACTGATTGCAGGAAATGAAAATAATGGAGAAGTATGACCAAGGCACATTTACAATTTACAGCAGCAATAAAGGTGCTAAATTGGCTCAAAACAAAACCACAGTAACTCAACTTCTTCATCCTCTCATCGGTATCTCCTCCCACACCACATTCCTGTAAGTAAATGACTTCATTGAGTATAAGGAAAGTGAATCTTAAGAGCACGTAAGGATTTTCATTGTTCAAAGAAAACAATTGTTAACAGGATATTACGAGAAAAAAATATTTTAGGACAAATGTTAGAGGTGAATAGGTAAACAAATAAGAAAGGAAGGAAAAGGTTTCACAGAAATATTACCATCATGTCCTAATGAAAACCACTGGAAACATAGAGTTATGGCGAGTCTGGAAACTTGTTCTTTGTTGAAGAAGTTTATTGCGACAGCAATATTCGATTACAAAGTTTTCTTAACAAGATAACGGACAACCATTAAAACTAACTGTCCTCTTCGAAGACGTCTCCCAACTGACTCTATTCGGGCGTGAAAAGCACACATGACAACGCTGTCCAATCAGCGATGTCGCTCTCTGGACCAATCCCTACGGTCGCGCCCACACGTGACCTTGCTGGCCAATCTGAGGGTTCGACGACTAGGACCACTCTCTATGGTCGCTACATGACCCCCCCCAGAACCCGAGGTACGGAACCTAGCAGGGAGCCGGATTTCGCGACCAGAACGAGTAAGGAGAGGGGCAGCCTGAACAACAGGAGCAGGGGATTCCGGACTTGGTGGAACTGCCGGAGCGGGGGGTCCTGGACTGATCGGAACTGCCGGAGGCCGGCCTCTCCTAGGTGGTTGGCCGACCAGGACTGGGCGGTCCGGATCCAAGTGTGTAGGTTTAAGCCTGGACACCGAGACGAGCTCACTCCTGCCGTCCACGTCTAAGGTGAAGGTGACCGTCCCCTTACGCAAAACCCGGAACGGCCCTTCATAGACCCTCTGCAACGGGGCACGATGGGCATCCTTACGCAAAAATACAAACTCACAGTCCTTCAGGGCAGGCGGTTCGTGTACCATGGGACACCCATGACGTGAAGTCGGAACTGGGGCCAGGGAACCCACACGTGCCCGGAGCGATGCTAAGACTGCTGGGACTGGAGGCAGCTAGCCGGAGGGGTCCGGAAGCAAATCCCCGGGTACTCTAAGTGGCGGGCCATGTACTAGCTCCGCGGACGAAGCACCGAGATCCTGCTTAGGAGCAGTCCGGATGCCCAGGAGGACCCGGGGGAGTTGGTCTACCCAGTCCGGGCCTTCAAGCCTCGCACTGACGGCCGCCTTGAGTTGACGGTGGAACCTCTCCACAAGTCCATTAGCCTGGAGGTGGTATGCTGTAGTGTGTTGTAACCGGGAACCGTACAGCTCTGCTAGCGTGGCCCAGAGGGACGAAGTGAACTGCGGCCCCCTGTCGGTGGTAATAACCGCCGGAACCCCGAAACGTGCTACCCAATGGAGGGCCAAAGTCCTGGCACAAGAGGCAGCAGAGGTATCGGACAATGGGAAAGCCTCTGGCCACCGGGTGAACCGATCCACCACCGTGAGGAGATGGGTGTAGCCCCGGGAGGAAGGCAAGGGCCCGACTAAATCCACGTGAATGTGGAAAAAACGGACCGCTGGGACCTCAAACTCCTGTTGGACATGGCGCTGGACTTTAGCGGTCTGGCAGGGAACGCAGGAACGCAGGAACGCAGGAACGGGCCCAAACAGCTACCTGTTTACGCAGGCCATGCCAGACAAACCGAGCGGCTACTAAAGCAGAGGTGGAGCGGATGGACGGGTGCGCCAGCCCGTGAATGGCATCGAAAACCCGGCGCTGAAGGGAGGGCGGCACTACCGGCCTGGGACGGGGAAGGGAAACATCACACCAGACCTTTGTGCCTTCCGAGCCGCAGGCTACCTGAGCCAACTTCAACTCCGAAGTGGTGGACTGGTATGCCGAGGCGGTATCCGCCAGAAGCTGTGCCTCCGCAAGCTCCTGGGGATCCACCTCGCAGTCCACCGCCGAAATGGGGGAAAAAGCAGGCCGAGACAGGGCGTCAGCAATGGCATTAAGCTTACCCGCGACATGACGGACATCGGTGGTAAATTCGGAGATGGCAGTCAGGTGCCGCTGCTGGCGGGCCGACCATGGGTCGGACAATTTGAAAAATGCAAAAGTTAATGGTTTATGGTCCGTAAAGACCACAAATGGGCGGCCTTCAAGGAAATAACTGAAATGACGAACAGCTAAATAGAGGGCCAGAAGCTCTCGGTCAAATGTGCTATACTTCAGCTCAGCCGAACTCAGTTGCCGGCTGAAAAACGCCAAGGGCTGCCAAAGGCCACCGACCTGCTGCTCCAAAACCCCACCCACCGCCATGTCAGACGCATCAACCGTCAGGGCCGTGGGGGCGGAGGGGCTCGGGTGGACCAACATGGTGGCGTCTGCCAAAGCTGCCTTAGCTGCTGCAAAAGCCGACTCCGCGGCTGGGGACCATATCAACTCTACAGGTTTACCCGCAAGGCACTGGAAGAGCGGGCGCATGACCCGCGCAGCTGCCGGGACGAACCTATGGTAGAAGTTAACCATACCTACGAACTCCTGCAGCCCTTTCACTGTGGTGGGCCTGGGAAATGCCCGGATAGCCTCCACCTTCTCGGGCAAAGGGGTGGCGCCGGCAGGGGTGATTCTGTGCCCTAAAAAATCGAGAGAAGGGAGGCCGAATTGACACTTGGAGGTTGGATAATGAGGCCGTGGTCTTGGAGCCGCTGGAATACAGTCCGCAGGTGGACCTGGTGTTCCTGCACTGAGGGGCTGGCGACCAGGATGTCATCTAAATAAATAAACACAAAGGGTAAACCCCGACCCACACGGTCCATCAGTCGCTGGAAAGCCTGTGCCGCGTTCTTTAAACCGAAAGGCATTCGCAACCATTCGAACAACCCGAACGGAGTGATCGTGGCAGTTTTTGGTATGTCCTTCGGCCGCACAGGAATCTGGTGGTATCCTCGTACCAAGTCGATCTTGGAGAACACCACCGCACCTTCCAGCCCAGACGAGAAGTCCTGCAGGTGCGGTATGGGGTAGCGATCAGCCGTGGTGACAGCATTGAGACGCCGATAATCGCCACATGGTCTCCACCCCCCAGATGCCTTGGAGACCATATGCAACGGCGAGGCCCACGGGCTGTCAGACTGACGGACAATACCCATTTCCTCCATCTTCCTAAATTCCGCCCGCGCCACCTCCAGTTTGTCGGGCGGTAGCCTCCGGGCCCGAGCGAAAACGGGAGGGCCCTCGGTGCGGATGTGGTGGACCACGCCGTGCTTGGCCGAAGGGGTGTCAAAACGCTGGATGAGCAGCTCTGGAAACTCCGCCAGGACCTCAGCATACGAGTCAGGGGCCGCGACGACGGCCTGGACAGTAGGGCTGGGCAGGGAGGCGATTGTCGGAGCGATGGGCTCATCGCTGGCGGAGGGTCGGAGGTCGTTACCGCGGACATCGGGGACCAGTGAAAAGGCCCAGAGAAAATCTGCGCCTAGGATCGCTTGGCTGACGTCTGCTATAATGAATGGCCATTCATACGTGCGGAGGCCTAAAACAAGGGACATCTTCCGCGTACCAAACGTG
This sequence comes from Rhinoraja longicauda, assembly GCF_053455715.1. Taxonomy (NCBI): domain Eukaryota; kingdom Metazoa; phylum Chordata; class Chondrichthyes; order Rajiformes; family Arhynchobatidae; genus Rhinoraja; species Rhinoraja longicauda. The sequence goes on along the minus strand of NC_135964.1, from coordinate 27,354,815 downwards.
CGGATGGGGCTGCCATTAACCGCGATGAGGGTAGGACCTGTCTTACCCGATCTGGTCTCAAGGTCGGTCGGCGGCACTATACTGACAATGGCTCCCGTGTCCACCAAAAATTCTGTGTCCGTGAATCGGTCTCGGACGTAGAGGCGTCGGTTCTGGCTTATCGCAACTGCCCCTATGTACGATCGGCCGAGGCATTTCCCGCGAAAGTACAAGGTGATCGACAGTTGCGGGATTCTCCACCCCATCGTAGATGGCAATAGCACCAGCCGCGCTTGTGCGGATCCTTTTGGCGGGCTTTTGGAGAAATGGCAGGAGACGCGGCGCCATCTTGATGTCGCTGTGGCGTGGTCACTGATGTCGAGACCTTGTTGACCGAACCGCTTCCTTTCGATTTGGACGTCATGAGCGCATCAGCTCTTTCTGCATATGCCTCGGGGTCCTTAAAAGAACAATCCGTGAGCATAAGTCTGACATCTTCGGGAAGCTTCTCTCGGAATGCCTGCTCGAACATGAGGCAATCTGCATGCTCACCTGCTAGCATCAGCATCTCAGCCATGAGAACGGACGGCAGCCGATCTCCTAGATCCGGTAGGTGCAGAGGTTTTTTAGCTCGGTCATGCCTATGGAACCCGAAGGTTCGTAGTAACAGTGCCTTCATGGCCCCGTACTTGTCTTCCGCGGGAGGGTTGACGATGAACCGCATCACGCGTGTGGTCGTCTCTGGCGATAGAGCGCTGACGAGGTAGTAGTATTTCGTCGCATCTGCCGAGATGTTTCTTAAATGAAACTGGGCTTCGGTGTGGACAAACCAAGATTGTGGTTGATGTGTCCAAAACGACGGAAGGTGAACGCTGACCGCGCTTAGCTCCGGTGTGCCAGGCGCAGCAGTCAACAACGGGGCGTCGTGTTCATTCATGGTCGGTGATCGCCCAGATCACGTCGGGGTCACCAATATGGCGAGTCTGGAAACTTGTTCTTTGTTGAAGAAGTTTATTGCGAAAGCAATATTCGATTACAAAGTTTTCTTAACAAGATAACAGACAACCATTAAAACTAACTGTCCTCTTCGAAGATGTCTCCCAACTGACTCTTTTCGGGCGCCAAAAGCGCACATGACAACGCTGTCCAAACAGCGATGTCGCTCTCTGGACCAATCCCTACGGTCGCGCCCACACGTGACCTTGCTGGCCAATCTGAGGGTTCGACGACTAGGACCACTCTCTATGGTCGCTACAGAGTCCTATTTGCATAAAGTTGGTGAAATTGACAACTAAATATTTCCAGCTAATAAGTTCCCAGAAAAGACTAAGGAACAAAGAAATGAACAGGATGAAATTGAGCTCAAGCTCAATTGCCCACGTGGGACATTAAACAACCTTTGCTAAAGTTATGAATAAAAGAAGATATCATAAAGGTATGGAAAAAGGTATGGCTGTTTCCCCCACTCCCTTGCGCCTGCTCCGTCGTTCAGCACCATGATAGGTGATCTTTTATATTGGCACCACTTCTTACTTTAATACAGGTCGATCTTATACAGTTGCATAAAATCAGAGGGGAATAGATAAGGTGAATGCACAGTTTGATTACAAGTTTGGTATTGCCTTTAGCAGAGGGAATATACAACTAAGACCAACTATCAGGGATCCAACCAGGAAAGTGAGCTCAGGCCTACTCCAGGGATCCCATAGGAAACAAGTGACTGCCCACCCTTGGGGTCCAGCAGCAATGCGAACACCCGCCGCCACTGGAGATTGATCCCACCCCACCCTCAGGAATCCAGTCAGGAGAACGAATGCCCACCCACTCTGGGGATACATCCAGGGGAGTGAACATCTACCCCAGGCATTTAGCTGAGTGAGTGAGCAACTGCCTTCGAGTGGCAGCGGAGAGAAAGTGGCTTACTTGGGCAGGAGAAAAGCTTTTACCTTCAGAATTTCACACCGCAAGGTTGGAATTTTATGAAATCCTTGCAGCCTGAATAATATTTCTGGTTTGTAGGTAACAATGAGCAGTTGAGGAAGCAGAATCTCAAGCAGTAAGGAGGAGGAAAATTGAAGCAAACCAGACATCATCATGCATTTGAGGGGAATTTACCTGTGCAGTAACCACAACACCTATTCTTCAATCACCAACTTCCTTAAATGTTGGTGAACATCACAGCTTTTGCTTTGCCACAATATAAAAATAAAAGCAGCTGCATTATAAGGATATCGAATCAAATTTACAATGAATACTGCATTTAAAATACAAATAATCTCCCTTTGACATATCTTGTCTTCCGTATGTTTTTACCTGCTCAGTGCTTCAGTGCAAGGATTCTTCCACTAGCTCCAGCATAGCTAATGAAGGAAAGGTGAAGGATGCTGTAAGGCGTTTGGAGACTTAAGAATGATTTAATGTTTTGGACAACCAACACGGTTGCTAGTTAGAAGACAATAGCAAGCGCAATGGCAGAATCACAGTGGTAGAAGGACAAATTATGCTTTCCTGAGCAGCACACCAGGTTTGTGTTCCCTGAAGCCACTGCATCTCCTCCAGGCAGTGCTTTAACAATTCTTTTGGAATATTATTACTTGATGGGCAACCTTATGGGGTAAATAAAATGTTGTGTATTTATACAGAAGATCGGATATATAATCAGAGTCTTTTTTCCCTGGGTGGAAATGTCAAATGCTTGAGGGCATAGCTTTAAGGTGAAAGAGAAACGATTAAAGGATATTAGCGAGGCAATAATTTTTATTCTCAGAATGGAAGGTGCCTGAAATGAGCTGTCAGGAGAGGTGTAGAACAGGCAGGGAATTGACTGTATTTAAGTAATGTAAAAACACCATCAAGGAATTGAAATTGAGGAAAGATCACAAAAAGAAATTCAAAAAAGCTTGAAAAAGAAGCAGACAAATGTACAAACGGATGTGCGCAATTTTCAAATAGAGCTAGACAGAGCTGAAATAGCAGAACTAGAAAACAAGCAGCACTCTAAGAATGATAAAGACTCAGTCTATAAAAGACCTTCCTTTTTGTTCCCTTCCCTGACTCCTACTTTTCTTTGCATCTGGAAAGTTGTTTATCTCTATTCCCAGCTCTGAAGAGGTCATCATCCTAAAGGTTTCTTGCAATTCGCTCACCGACAACACCGCTTCCCCATGGACAATGCCAGCATCAGCTCAGCATCTTCAGAATTTTCTGTTTTTATTAGTATAAGACATCAGAGACCATAAGATCATATAATATGATACAGTCAAAAGGTTATGGGCGAATACTTATTCACAACAGGCAAAAGAAAAGTAAAGGATATAAGGGAAGAGACAGAAACGAGAAGGGTCTTGACCCAAAACGTCACCCATTCCTTCTCTCCAGAGATGCTGCCTGTCCCGCCAAGTTACTCCAGCATTTTGTGTCTACCTTCAATTTAAACCAGCATCTGCAGTTATTTTCTAAACATTACAATAATACTAGTTTCTATGCTTTTCTGCTTAATAAACCAAATTAATAACAAAAAAATTATTTGCACTTACAATGTTTGAAAATGAGAGGTCAAGTTTCCATATTCTACCACTGGAATCCTATGGAAAAATAAAGTTGTAGATTTTATCTTTCGGACAACGGTAACGTAGCAAAATTGGTCTTTGTGTTTGCAACTTCTGTAGTAGTTAGATAAATAAGAACAAATTATACACCTAACTTCCATTAATTTCCTTGCCGTATTAAGAAGGAATGTAACAAAAAGTTGAACCGAGAGAAAATCCACTATCTCCCCCATTCCACTATTACATATGGGATTTGTACTGGGAATATTCAAATACTGGGAATTTTCATCGAAGATCATTCTGCTTTAACTCAGAGTCACTGACATGGAAAAGGAGATCCTAGAACCTCCACATTCAAAGAAAAATCCTGAAATCTTCAGCATCTACAGATATGGCTGGCAACACACTTCAATGGGCAAGGAGTAAACAGAAATCAGTCAAAGACTTTTAAGACTGGCTAATTTTTGAAGCAAATTATTAATGGTTATTAAAAAGACAATTCCATAATTAATTTAGTCATTCTGTTGTGAAGTGCATATTTTTATTCTATACATGAAAACTATTGTAATTAAGGAAAACATGAGAAGGCAATATATGTTTCCCCGATAAACCACTTGGGTCAAATTAATAAATTTTCCTTTCGTTTCTTGGCAGTTTCTTCAGATTGATAATATTCATGATGTTAACGGTTTCTTAATTTCAATGTGTTTTTTTAATTGTGAGTTCCAACCTCTCTGTTCTGGATTTATTTCTTTTATCTTTAAGCTGCTCAACTAAATGAACTGAAGACACTTTTAAAGAGGGTGGGTATATTGAACAGTTGCTTTATTTGAAAAGAGTTGAATGTTGCATTTCCCATTGGTGCACCAATATGGTTCCTATGTGCAATGCTTTTAGATCTTTTAATATACCTGAGCACACCAAATAAGGTTTGAATCTTTGAATTTCACCATGAACTGGAGGTTAACATTTCTTCCAACGGTCAATTCATTCATTGGTTCCATCTCTACTATGGAATTCTCGTCACCAGCCTCCGCTGTGTCAATGGTCTCAAAGTCCCACACCTGGAATCAATTGAAGCGGTTCAGAATACATGTGGCTGAGAAACATACCAAATCTGTGTGCATTAAAAGCACCATTTTACCACCTCAAGAGTATCTGTCATTTGAGAGATGATCATGCACTACACATTCACTGTCATTTCTGATGGAAGAACACGAGTTAAAAGTTACCCACAACTGCTTTTGAACAGGTTGAGAGAAACACCAGCACACATGGCCAACAATTCATCATCACAACAGTGCAAAGTATACAGCTAAATTAAGCATTTGCATAGCCAATTCTAAAACTTATTGGAGCTAAAACTCCTTTAGAATTGACATGATAGGCTAGCCTATTCTTATCCAATTGAGTATATACAGAGAAATAATTTCCTTTGATGGAGGAATCAGTTGTGGGGAGAGTGAAGACCAATTTGAGATGCAGTATTGAGATCAGACTGTAATGAATGGGATTCAGTTGCATAGGTTAGCTTAGTTTAGTTTAGTTTATTGTCACGTGTTCCGAGGCACAATGAAAAGTTTTTGTTGCGTGGGGTTAGTTTGCCCCAAGTGCCTCATCACAGCAAGAGCAGTGAGCCAGAGGTATCAAAGGAAAATTGTCTTGAGATTTAAATTGAACCAAAGGGCAGTCATGGTGGCACAGCGGTAGAGTTGCTGGCTTACAGTCAATGCCGCGGCAGAGCCCTGGGTTCGATCCTGACTATGGGTGCTGGCTGTACGGAGTTTGTACGTTCTCCCCGTGACCTGCTTGGGTTTTCTCAGAGATCTTCGGTTTCCTTCCACACTCCAAAGACGTACCGGTTTGTAGGGTTCATTGGCTTGGTAAATGTAAAAATTGTCGCTACTGGGTGTAGGTTAGTGTTAATGTCCAAGGATCTGGTGGGCCAAAGGGCCTGTTTCCGCACTGTATCTTTAAACTAAACTAAACTAAATTCAGGTTTATAAGGTAGTCAAAAAGCCAACCTGTAGTAATATTTCTATCTCGAACAGCAGTAATATTAAATCAACCTAAAGTAGCGGTTTGTGATGAATGAAGCAAGGAAAAAAACAGACTTCATACTGATTTTGACATAGGACATATATTTGGTAGCAAATACCACGTTTGTTTAGCCCCTGAGTTTTAATATTTGCTGGTATCATTACTCACCCGCACACATCCATCCATTCCAATTGTGATAATTTCTCCTTCATCCAGTACACACTGATTTATGGATCCTTCATGACAGGGCTTGCCATCCTTTCTGCTCAACTCTACCTTAATAAGACCACCATCCCATAGCAACATATTGCCCCATTCAGAGCCAGATATTACCTGCAACAGAGCAGTACATTTTCTAACACAAGTACAATTAGATAAATAACTGCTTAAAATTACTCTCGTTCAATATTACCATAAATAATATTTAATTGGTTATTCATTTTATTTCCTGTGGAAAAACTTGCTTACAAACTACAAAAGTGCTAAGCTACAAAAATATATATCATTGGATATTAAGATTCAGGATATTTATGATAAATGAATCCAATCTCTTTCTTCCTTTTGTCAATTATGTAGGCCAGTTTTCATTGTGTGGTATTTGATTACAACTTATGTATGTATTCAAAAACACAGGAAGCTAAATTGAAAACAGTAAATGCTGGAAATACTCAGCAGATCTTGCAGAACATGCGGAGAGAAAATGAAGTCAAGCCTTCTTGTCCATGACCCTTCATCAGGTTTCCATAGAGTTATACAGCATAAAAAGTGGCCATTCGGGCCAAAATGATCATGCTGACCAAGATGATACTCTTAAATATACTTGGACTATCTCTGACATTTCCCTCCCGTTTCTGAAATATAGCAACAAGCCGACCAAGATGCCTCATCCAAGCTAGTTTGCACTCATCTGGCCCATATTGATCTAAATCTTTCCCATCCTTGTGCCTGTCCAAAGTCTTTTAAATAGTTGGCATATTGGCCCAGGTGGTGGAGCCACTGTCTCACAGCACCAGAGACTCAGATTCAATCTGACCTCGGGTGTTGTCAGTGTGGAGTTTGTAATATGGTTAACCCAAGAACCTTGCATACAGGAAAATCATGATGGAGAGTGAGGCTACTAGTGAAGGTAACTTAAATGCCATGTCAGGAGAGGTAGTAAGAAGAATGGGGAAGCATGGTACAGAAGTAGAGGACATTTTGGGAAAACAGACTTGGTATCATAGAGTTAGAGTCACACAGCATGGAAACAGACCCTTCAGCCCAACTTGCCCATGCCAACCAACACTCCCCAGAACTCTGCAATTTACTGTGTAGGTCCTGGCCTAGTTTGACTTCCCAAAATGCAGCACCTCGCACTTCTCTGCATTAAATTCCATTAACCATTCCTCTGCCCACCTGCCCAACCTTTCAAGATCTTGCTGCAATTTTTGACGACCTTCTTCGTTATCTAAGATACCACCCACTTTAGTGCCATCAGCAAACTTATAAATCATGCCTTGCACATTCTCATCCAAATCATTGAGGTAAATGATAAACAGTAATGGACCCAGCACCAAACCCTGAGGCGCATCACTAGTCACAGGCCTCCAGTCCGGAAAACAACCTTCAATCATCAACCTCTGCTTCCTTCCATGAAGCCAATTTTCTATCCAGTCGGCTAACTCTCCTCATATCCCATGCGATCTTACCTTCCAAAGCAGCTTGCGTTGTGGAGCCTTGTCAAAAGCCTTGCTGAAATCCATATATACAATGTCTACATTTCTACCCGCATCAACCTTTTTAGTCACATCTTCAAAAACTCAGTCACATTCATGAGACTCGATTTCCCACGTATAAAGCTATGCTGATTATCCCTAATTAACCCCTGTTCATCTAAATGCATGTAGGGAGGATTGGTGAGAAAGGAGCTTGATCTGTGAACTGAATGCTAATGTACATACAAGGATCAGGATTATATCATACACATTAGCACTTGCAGTTAGTGATTGTAATTGTTTTGACTTTTTTAATTTTGGCATTATAGAGAGCAATATAGGAAGTCGAAGATCCTGCTATTGTCAAGCAAGTAGGGAGTGAGATAGGCAGTCAGCAATTGCATGCTGAATATGTGTTAGATGGTGTTATTTAATAAGGCTTACTTGTACATGGCTAAAAGTCATCAGGAGGGGTTTAATGTAGGAATTTCTGGAAATTATAAGAATATTGAGCAGGTGTGTTTTATGGTTAACCCAAGAGCCTTAGACTGGAGAGGCACGATGGGAAATGGGGTCAACATAGTGTAGGAAATTTAAAACATGTTAGGAGAGGCAATAATCAGATTTGAAATGTGTTTAGATTGCAAGGCAAAATATATACCTACATTAAAAACAAGATGGTAACCAGGGAGAAGGTAGCACTGCTCAAGGATAAAGGAGGGAATTTGTGCTTTGAGTCTAGAGATGTAGGCAATGTATTTGCATCTGTTTTCACCAAGGAAAAGGGCCTGGAGGACATTGATAGCAGTGTGGGGAAGAGTAATATGAAAGGGCAGTTTAAGATTAAGAAGGAAGAGGTGTTGGGGCTCCTGACTATCATTGAGGTAGATACATCCCTCGGGCCAGATGGGATCTATCCAAGATTATTGAGAGAGGCGAGAGAGGAAATTGCAGGAGACTTGAAGATCTTTGCGTCTTCTCTATTAGGCAAAATCCCAGCGGACTGGAGAATAACTAATGTTGTTCCTTTATTTAAGAAGGAAAGGCGAGAGAATCCAGAGAATTATGGGCCAGTGAACATCACGGCAGTGGTAGGGAAGCTATTGGAGAGGATTGTTCAGGATCGGAGAAATAAGACACAAAGCCTGTATTGGGGAGACACCCGGTGGTAAAATATAATACAACATACCAGTAGGGAATGCAACATACTGAATAATTCTGATATCAAATGGGGACCCAACGGATCCATAGTACAAGCAATAGTGGATTATAAGTGGATTCAAAGACGTGCATGTTTGGTGAAAACAGATGCAAATACCTCACCTTATTGGCTTCTGTAAATTACCCCTAGTGTGTAGGATGCGAAAGAGGGATAACATAGAACTCGTGTACGGGTGACCAATGGTGTGGACTCAATGGCTCAAAGAGCATGATTCCATGCTGAATCTCTGTATCTGTGTAATAAAAAATAACTTAAAATGATAATACAGGTTACAACCTGGAGGCACCCCTCGCAAGGCGGAAGGACAAGGAAAAGAGAAGTCACTATATAGCAGGAGCAACATAATGGAGACAGAATGAGGTAATTTGCATACTAGTCAACTAAGCAATGCACAGTGATTGCTGAGCTGCACCAAAGTGCGCAAGCGCTCAACATTATGATATGGGCAGTGGAAGTCTTAGCACCCATCATACTGATGGGGACTATAGTTTTATATTCTCCTCACAGTATAGTGCAACCATTAGAAACAGAGATGTTAAGCGCAGTATTAGATAGTTGAGAGTGTGTCATGGCCCATTGACAAGCACGTACAGGTAGTCAACGACAATGCAGTGAATTTGGTCACAATGATGGTGAAGGAAGGAAAAAAAATGTGTATAGAAGACATAGACACCTGGGAGAGCAGCAGGGTTGTAGAAGTACCTTTGGAAGGGCCGGATGTGCAGGAAGTTTAAATGGATAGATCATTCTAATGATTTGCCTAGAAAAGCATGGGTAGTGGTTATCTGAGAAGGGAAAGTGCTAATAGAACAAATACCAAGGACTAGATCAGCATAGTTGGTGGAATTAATAGTCTTTACAGAGGCCCTCAAGTTAAGAACTGGCAAGATATACTGATACTGATAGCAGATACCCCTTTGGGGTCACTCATGATTATATGATGGATGGACAAGGATATGTCATCTCCTCTGAAGGATACAGACATCATAAGAAATATGTTAAAAACCTGTAGCAGCTGTGCTAAAAATAAGCACCTATAAAAAGATTCTGAACCCACACCATAAAGAAAATGATAATGCAGAAAGAATAGCAAAAGCGCTAATGATGAATGGGAATGGACGGGGATACGAGTTATGCCTCCAAAAGCAGAGTAACCAATACATTGGAGAATTTAAAGAACATTCACAAGTCCGTTCCATGGGAGAAAAAACAGTAGTGGAAACTTCAGGAGGGGAGTCCAAAATTGCAAAGGACTAAGAATTGCAAAGGATGGAGAGCAGATGAAGATTAAAATCTTCCCAGGAATTACTGGACTTCAAAACCAGCGAGTGGACCTCACAGTGTTACATTCGCAGGAGAAACGAGTGCCCTAATAGACTTGAAGGGGATAGCTAGGTGGAAGTATTGGACTGAGTTGAAGCCAGAAACACCATAAAGTAGAAACTTAACGAACGCTGCCAGCAGTATACTGGATTTTGTTTCTGCCTCATTGCAGATTTATAATATGCATGCTTCAGAATGAAATTATGAGCGCTCCAATGATAGCACATTTAATTATCAGACAAACAAATTGGAATAAGGAACAGAACCCCAGACTGAATTTGGTTGTAGCTGATGATAGAAATACAACTACCTGCACTGATGGAGCAGCACAAACCATAGGACAAATGGTGTAGTGCGATGGAGGGAAATGTTACTTAGACATTTTGGAATTTCAGTGTTTGAGATTAGCTACCCAGAGATCTACAGAAGACACAAGTTTAGTTTAATTTTAGTTTAGTTTTGTTTATTATTGTCACGTGCATCGAGCTACGATGAAAAGCTTTTTGTTGCGTGCTACCCAGTCAAAGAAAAGACGATACATGATTACAACCTAGACATTCGCAAAGTAGAGATAAAGGATAAAAGGTATAACATTTATTGTAAGATAAAGTCCGATTAAAGATAATTCAAAGGCCTCCAATGATGGGAGGTCAAGACTGCACTCTAGCTGGTGAGAGGATGGTTCAGTGGCCTGATAACAGTTGGAAAGAAACTGTCCCTGAACTTGGGAGACAAGCTGGCACAAAGCCTGGATAGGTAGTAGATAAGCTTTAGAGATCAAAGTATATAGTGGGCTAAAAGTGGCAGAGTATCTGGAAGACGTGGCTAAAATAAGTATTCCAAGCTTTATCAAATTCAGAATCAAAGTGCAAGGAATTTATTTTTTTAATTATACAAGATGCTGGAGTAACTCAGTGGATCAGGCAGCATCTCTGGAGAACATGGATAGGTGACGTTTTGAGTCAGGACCCTTCCTCTTGAGACTTTAGTGTTAATCTATATACTAAAACTCATTTGTTTGTTTGTTCCTGAACTACAGCCAAAACGATGAATGATAGCGTGACAATTTTAGGTCCACCTTACTCACCGTCGTCCCTTTGATGCTAATGGAAGTAGTTTCATTGAAATTGGTGTTATATGTTTAAAGTTATTCACAGTTTATAGTTTAAATCTATTTCCTAGGGAGGGAGGGAGGGAGGGAGGGAGGGAGGGAGGGAGGGAGGGAGGGAGGGAGGGAGGGAGGGAGGGAGGAAGGGAGGGAGGGAGGGAGGGGGCGGAGGAAAAGGGGGGTTGAGGGGGATGGAGTGGGGGGTGGGGAAGAGGGGAGGGGAAAAGGGGAGGGGGAGGGATATTGGAGGGAAGGGGCAGGGGAAGGGGCAGGGGAAGGGAGGAGGGGAGAGGGGAAGGGGAGGGGGTTTGGAGAGGGTGTGCACCAATGCAGGAGATGTTTGGGTCCAACGGGGGCACTTGGTCTAGATATTACTAAAACTTTCTGTTTGTGTGTGTATATCAATATGTGCCCTGGACACAGCCAAAACGGTACATGATAGAGCAACAATTTTAGGCCCACCTTACTAACCATTGTCCTGGGATTCAAATTAATCTTTCAAAATCACTGTTTTAAGTTTTTTTTAATCATTTTTCTCTCCCTTTGGCCATCACCCGCGTATGATGTCACAATGGGACCCGCTGGGTGACGGCCAATGATGGATGCACAGTTTTACATATCTGTGCCTGCGCAGTTGCATCCCGTTCCCGTACATGTAGCCCAAGTGGGGGGAGGTGGCTTATGATGGTTCGACTTGCAATAGTTTGCCTTTGTGATGGTACAAACAGCAGGAACCCGTAGCGAGCCGCCGCTCGCTTCTGACCATGTGATCGCCTTTGCGATGGTGCCAACGGCAGGACCCATAGTGAGCCGCTGTTCGCTTCCGGACACGATCGCGCATTTTCAATGCATTTCAACTTACAATACGTGCAGAATCCAATGGCTCCAAACGGAATGGGGTGGATGAATGGGAGGGGAGGGGGGGGGTGGAGTGGAGGGGGAGGTGGGTGTGCAGGTTGGGGGGAGGAGGGGAGGGGAAGGGTGGGGGGAGTGGGTGGGGGGAGTGGGGGCGGAGGGGGAAGGGTGCTAGACCAATGCAGGAGAGGCTTTGGGTCCACGACTCACTCTGGCTGCAGCGCTGGCTTCCCCTCCCCCCCCTCCCTCCTCCCCTACCCTTCCTAGTGAGACTCGCTGGGTGGTTCTTAAAGAATGTACGGACATGACTAGCCAAACAGATTTTTTCCATTATGTTACTATTCTATAATTCAGGATATAGAAAATTAATGATTGTACCTTTCCATCTGGCAACTCAACATAGCCCACAATGTCCGTCAGAGTTGTTTTGCCAAACCTCCCAAGTTCACCTTGTAGTTTCAGCCCAGTGAAGGTCTCCACCATCTTCCAAAATCTGTGGTGAACAAAACGATGAAACCCTCTTATTATAGTCAGATGTTCCCCACATGGGAAACAGGTAAGTGGAATTCTCAAATTAAAAAGTGATTGGTAAATACTCAAACAACAAGGAACTATATGTATCTACAATATGGATCATTGAGGTAGATAAATTCACTGCTCTAATGCTACCATTTGGAAATGTAGCATTTCAATACCACATACTTTCGCTGACCTGTACTTGTTTTAACCACGTACGAATGTAAAATAAGCAATGTCGACATTTTTTAAGGATGCTATCTATCTAGGCTTGTGCAATCAAAATTAACTGACCACCTGTTAATATGTAAACAGCAAGGATATAATTCAAGCTTGATCACATACTTGATATGACCTGATCCTGAGGAGGTCAGTTGTTCTTCATTTTCCAGAGAGAAGGTGATCTGATAAACATCCTGTGAAAAGGCTTTTGAGCGTAGCACAATTTTTTCATGTTTCCAATTCCAAATGGTGGCCATGTAATCTGGGTATTGCCCTACGCTGACCAGAAGGTTGCCTGTTGAGTTAAAGTCAACAAAAGCATAGCCTCTCTCTGTCCCTTCTGGAAAGGAAATAGACATAATAATTATTTTTCCTGATAATCTTGTTCATGACAGAACTGAATTGTCAATCCATTGCACAATTCCCACATCATACCATATACTTCAATAAATACTTTAATTAATTTAACTTAACTTCATCAAAAACAATCACAAGAGAAATAAATGGCTGTTTAATACTGCAGTAAAACTGATAATTCAGGAACCTTGAGACTTTAGTATTAGCAGATTGGTAAATGTTCCTGTCTATTGGGTATTACTCCTATTTGTATCCATAAAAACTTTTAATTCAATTATTTTTTTTAGTTATTACTCAGTGGTATAATACATTTTTCAGTGAACAAATCAAGTTTAAAGGGAATTCAAAAAATGGAGCCCTGGTGAGTTTAAAGGGAGTGTGGGAAACAGGCCCAGCAAGTGTGCAAAACCATTTAGTTAAAACTGAACCATCAGGATTTCTGAGTAGTTAGATATTTAACTATAAATTGCATTGATTTATGGATCTTGAACCAAAACTCCAAAACAACTTGCAATTTTTTAAACACCAGGATTATCTAATTAAACTTTGGGTTTTTATTTACTTAAAACCAAGTACCTTAACTATGCTGATCAACAAAGACAGTGTACAATAGTCTAATCTGTTTAGTTTGGTTTGGTTTAATATTGTCGTGTGGACTGAGATACGGTGAAATGCTTCTGTTGGCATGCTATCCAATTACATCAGATAATACTATGTATGAATACAATCAAGCCAAATACAAGTACAACAGACGAAGCAAAGAGAAATAAATCAAAGTGCAGAATATAGTTTTTCAGCACGATAGCATTATACTTTCAGAGAAAAAGTCAAATGTCCACAATGAGATAGGTTGGAAGGCTGAGACTACACCCGAGCGTGTGGGAGGATCATTCAGAAGTCTGATAACGGAGCCGAAGTTGGAGTTAAATATTACATTTTGCAGACCATTGGATATTACTCTTATTAGTACCTAAAGACACTTGAAGAGAGGAGAAACAAGGAACTGTAGATGCTGGAATATTGTGTGGAACACAAAGTGGTGGAGTAACTCTGTGGGTCAGGCAGTCTCTCTGGAGGAAACGGGCAGGCGATGTGCTATACTTTCAATGCAATTTTCTTTTGTTGCAAGACGCGGTAGTTGAAGCAAGTACTATAACAATACTCAAAAGACATTTGGATAGGTACATGGACGGGAAAGGTTTTGAGGCATATGGACAAATGCTGGCAGGTGGGACTAGCACAGATGGGGCATCTTGGTCAGCATGGACAAGTTGGGTAGAAGGGCCTGTTTTTGTGCTGTATGGCTCTACGACCAGCCTGAATTTGACTGTGTTCTTTACCTGACTCGCTGTTGCAAATTATGTCTATGGTGTCCCAAAAATGACCATGGTATTCTAGTTGTAAGGATATAGTCATTGTGTATAATACATAGTCAGTTGAGTGATGGGAATCTCTGAACTTGCTTGGATGATTGTGCCTCTAACCACATCAAGCATTATAATACAATCTAGCCAAAACAGTCCACTCCACCACCAACCATGTGTACAATTTAAAAGATGCAATGCAGCAACTCACCAAGGCTTTTTTCACAGTACTTCTCAAAAGCATGAACTTAGAGCAAAGGTAACTAAAGGCACATCCATGAATGATGGGGCAATGAAAATCAGATGTATTAAAAAACATAATTGGCTTCACAGAATTCCACTTACCTTTCAGTATTCTGTATGGCCTCAGGGAAGGATAATCATAGATAATAATATTAGGCTTGATGCCCTTTTCACCTACAGCAAAATAATTTCCATCAGGATGAACCTGTGGGGTGAACAAGAAAACAGGAATTAATTGGATAGATTGAATTTAGTGGGTCTACTTTGTGCCAGTGACTGGAAAGGTTCTCTGTTTTTTTTTTTTTTTAATTTAAGTTTGAACAGAACTCATACATGTTACATTTCATAGTAAGTAATAATAACTACATTATAAATTCGATTATACATGTATTGTTCTGTATTATATCCCCTCCCACACCCCCCTTCCCTCCACCCCCCAGTTAAAAAGAAGGAAAAAGAAAGAAAAAAAAGAAAGAGAGAAAGAAAGAAACCTGGAGTCCAGAAGGAGACACTTCTGGGTAATTTCTTATTAAATTCTTATTAAAGGTATCAAAACAATCCTGAATTTAAATATTTTCAATTCTTCATCCTAGCTTAAAAATGAATGGGTTCCACACCTTCAAGAAGAAGTCATATCCATTTCTCAGATTATACGTTGCTTTTTCTAATGGGATACAACTACGCATTTCTGCATACCATCTTTCAAATCTTATTTCATTTTGATCTTTCCAAGTGACCGCTACACATTTTTTTGCTACTGCTATTGCTATTTTGAGAAATCTTTCCTGATGTTTATCTAAAATTAGCTTTGGTAATATTCCTTTTGTATCTCCCAATAAAAACAACCAATGGTATGATCTTATTCATCAATTGTTCCAAAAAAATTTTTAGGTCTTTCGAAAAAGGAGTTACCTTCTGACATGCCCAAGTAGAATGTAAAAAAGTACCCACGTCTTGGTTGCATCTAAAACAAATTTCAGATGAGTTTGGTTTTAAATTGTTTAATTTTTTCGGGATTAAATATAGTTGATGTAAAAAATTATATTGTACTAAACTATATCTCACATTAATAGTATTTTTCATACTATCTAAACACAGTCTTTCCCAACTTGGTTCATCAATGATAATATTAAGATCTGTTTCCCATCTTTGTCTTGATTTTTGAATTCCTATCTTTGGACTAGATTTTTGTAATAATTTATACATTGATGATATAATTTTTTTTATTCCCTTGCCCTGAATCAAGGATTCAATTCCTTTAATCTGAAATAGAGACATTGAATTACCTAACTTTTCCGTTAAAAAAGATTGTAATTGATAATAGAAAAAAATACTATTCCCTGGAATTTGATATTTATTTCTCAATTGAGAAAATGTCAAAAAGTTATTTCCTTCATAGCAATCTCCTATATTTTTAATACCCTTCTGTTCCCAGACTTGTAGTATTTGATTATTCCAAGCAAACGGCAATAATCTATTTTATACTAATGGAGTTTTAGCTGTTAAAAAAAATCTTTTATCATTAACTTTAACTGTTTTCAACAATGTATTAATTAAATGTTTTAGCAAAGGTGACTCTTTATCCTTAACTAATAGCTTCGCTTCCCATTTATATATAAATTCTTCTGGACATAACTCTTTTATTTTATCCATTTCAATTTTAACCCATGCTGTTTTTCCACCCTCTTGATAAAAGGATGAAATAAAACTGATTTGTGCTGCCAGATAATAATTTTTAAAATTTGGTAATTGCAGTCCACCTAATTCAAATTTCCATGTTAATTTTTCCAGAGACACTCTTGGCATTTTACCTTTCCAAAGAAAACTCACAATTTTGTTCAATTCTTGAAAAAAATTATTTGGCAAAGGTATAGGCAGTGTTGAAAATAAATACTGTATCCTCGGAAAAATATTCATCTTAATACAGTTCACTCTCCCTATCAATGTAATTGGAAGATTCATCCACTTCTTCAGGTCCTCATCTATTTTTTTTATTAGTGGTTTATAATTTAATTTAAGGGTTCTCTGTTTTGTAGTGAGTTTTTTTTCAAATATTCTAAATAGTATCATGTGTAAATTAGTACAATGGCATATTCACTGGAAGGACAGGACGGAGTAAAGTTGCTGAGACCATCCAGACTCATCCCACTACAATCTGGTGAATGATAATATGCTGAATATTTCAATGGCTATTTTTTAAATGTTAATGTTTCTGGATCTTGATATTGCTGGCCAGGTCTGCATTTTTGTGCCCACCCTTAATTGCCCTTGAAGGTGTTGGTGAGCTGCCAGTTTGAATCACTGTTATACTACAGGTGAAGGTAGTCCTACAGAGCTGTTTGGGACGATTTGCTGTTGTTGGGCTTTCACTTTCAGCATAATTATTCTCCACAATCTTGTTCATGTTTCCACCAAGAGAGAGACTATCAATACCAGAGATGATCCAAGATAATATCGAGATCCGAGATAACCCCGGGACCCGATGGAATTTATCCCAGGTTATAGAGAGAGGCAAGAGAGGAGATGACAGTGGCCTTGACAAAGATCTTTGCATCTTCTCTAGCCGCAGACGAGGTCCTGGATTGGAGAGTTGTTATTGTTGTTCCTTTACTTAAGAAAGAAAGTAGAGAGAATACAGGGAATTATATGCCGGTAGGGAAGCAATTGGAGAGAATTCTTTGGGATAAGATTTACTCCAAATTGGAAGAGAATGGGTAAATTAGGGACAGTCAGCATGGCTTTGCGCACGACTGGTCGTGTTTTACTAACTATCTGGTTTTTTTGAGGAGCTGATGAAGGTGATCAATGGGGGTTGGATGGTGGATGTTGTCTCCATGGATTTTAGTAGGCAATTGATAAAGTTCCCCATGGTGGGCTAATCCAGAAGATTAAGATGCATGGGATTAACGGTGACTTGGTCGTATGGATTCAGAACTGGCTTACTCATAGAAGATAGAGGGTTGAGGTGGAAGGATTGAGGTTGGTGACCAGTGGAGTTCCTCAGGGATTTGTGCTGGGACCTCTGCTGTTTGTGATATATATAAATGACGTAAAATATAAACGTAGACCGGTTAGTAGGTTTGCAGATGATACCAAGATTGTTAGGGTCATGGACTGTGAGGAAGGCTGTCGAAGTATACAACAGAGATAGACATAAAATGCTGAAGTAACATAGCGGAACAGACTGTCAGAGTGAGACCCAGCGCAAATTGGAGGAACAGCTCATATTTCGCTTGGGCAGCTTACACCCCAGCAGTATGAGTATTGACTTCTCTAACTTCAAGTAACTCTTGGTTTTCCTCTCTCTCCATTCCTCCCCCTTCCTGGTTCTCCAACCAGTCTGACCATCCCCATGATGGAAAGCGCAAAGGCAACAAAGACCAGATTAGCAGTTAAGCAAATTAAATATATTGTTCTAATTAGTGTATTAGTGTACTGGCGGAATGCAAAATTACCATCACAATGCCAATGCCACCTCCACTGTTGCTTCGAATATATTTTTGCTCTTTAGTCTTAATATCCATGAAATTCACCAGATTGCCAGCCACAAACATAATGGTTTGCTCGCCAATGAGTTGCAAATTCGCTCGTTGGGTACTATTGTAGCCAAAGGAATGACTGGTATCAATATGGTTAAAGAGGGCAATAATCAAGATGGTTGGAGGATGACAAACAAACGTAAATAGATTTAACGGGCATTAAAATCAATTAAATTTATTCTACACTGGAATTCATTCAAAAACATTTACTGGACATGGATTAGATGGCACACATTTATTGTGCAGTGATATTAACTGATAGCGATATTCATTTTAAATTGGAACCATGTGAAAAAACATTACTATAATTTACAAAAGATACATGAGGACAAGTAAATTTTGGGGGATCCGTGCTCCTGGTGAAATGAATGGCTTTGAGTATATTTCCTCATAGTCGTAGAAGAAATCATCTGCGAGTGTTGCTTCTTCTATCTTCTTGGGTTTTTTTTTATCCTGCTTCTCTGTAGACTGCTCTGTAATTAACAACACACCCATTTGGTTTGCCTACACATAAGCATGTTAATACAGTTGAAATACTGGCAGAGGACTGTAATACAGATATATATTTTATTTTATGATCCATTTGTAGGTATTCTTAATTGTAACTGGCATAGTTACATTGTAAATATGCTGTGCACTCTTGAATCATTCTGAGAGACTGAGACAGGCATCATAGTTTGGCAGTCACAACAACTGTGAATACAACCTTATATCCAACACTCCACTCTCCTGTGGAGCTCATCTAAATGCTTGACAACTAACTACAACCACAGTCTGTGACATGGTGATGACTATTGGAGTCCTCAGAATTTAATTTTACAACCTGCACTTGACAAGGTTCATTCAGCAGTACCCAGTGGGTCTTCCTCTTTGGTGCTGTGGTAATTAGAGATGAAAATGACCACCGTGGTATATATTATTGGATAGTGTGTACAGGTAGGTAGGTAGTTAATAACAAGGAGAGGCCCATCCTGCAAGTTTAGCTGTGCAGCTTAGATTGTTATTCCACAGTTTAGCTGAGCAGTTTAACTGAGCAGTTTAGCTGAGATAGCTACTCCACAGAATTTGGAGTCAGACAGTGAGACCATCTTACCCCTTCCCCTGGCTTTACATTAACTAAATTATTTTGCACTGCTCATAATCAACACAGGACATTTGTAAAAGGCTTTCTTAATTTATATATAGAGAGCCACCACTAGAGAGGGCGCAACAGTGAACCTCCTCTCAGGGAATGATGTACGGCCAGTGACTGAGTGTGGGGGAACAATTTGAAACCAGTGGCCATAATTCTATTCGTTTTTAAATATTTATGAAGGAGGATAGGACTGGCTCACAAGGTTAGGGCCTAATTTGGACGGCTGATTTTGGAGGCATTAGGCAAGTACTTGAGGAAATAATGGTCCAATGGTTCCTTTTTTATCACATGTACCAGGGTACAATCCTGTGTCTTTTACACACAGATCCTATTGATGGATAAGGGCCAATTAGAGATAGTCAGCATGGTTTTGTATGTGGGAGGTCGTGTCTCATGAATCTGGTTGTATTTTGAAGATGTGACCTAAAAGGGTGATGATGACAGAGCTGTAGATGTTGTACATAGAATTCAGCAAAGCATTTGACTAGGTTCCGCATGGTAGGTTGTTTTGGAAGGATAGATCGCATGGGATCCAAGGAGAGATAGCTGAAGGGATAGAAAATTGGTGTGCCTCAGGGTTTGGTGCTGGGCATTTACTGTTTGTCATCTACATCAATGATTTGGATGAGAACATACATGTATGGCAAGATTAGCAAGCTTTATTGATGATAGAAAAGTGGATGGTTTTGCAGATGGTGATGATGGTTGTGAAAAAATTGCAGCAGGATTTTGATCGATTGGCCAGGTGGGCTGAGGAATGGTTGATGGAATGTAATGCAGTGAAATGTGAGGTGTTGCATTTTGGGAAGTCTAACAAGGGCAGGACCTACACAGTGAATTGTGGGGCTCTGGGGAGTGTTGTAGAGCAGAGGGATCTAGGAGTGCAGTTGGATGGTTCCTTGAAGGTGGAGTCGCCCAATTGGGTGGTCATAAAGGCTTTTGGAACATTGGCCTTCATTAGCCAGAGTATTGAGTAGAGAAGTTGGGAGGATATGTTGCATTTGATAAGACTTTGGGGAGGCCACATCTAGAGCATTGTGTTCAGTTCTGGGTGCCATGTTATAGGAAAGATGTTATCAAGCTGGAAATGGTCCAGAAAAATGTATGAGGATGTTGCCAGGACTAGAAGTTCTAAGCTAAAGGGAGAGGTTGAGTAGGCTGGGACTCTATTCATTGGAGCACAGGAGGATGAGGGGTGATCTTATAGAGGTGCATAAAATCATGAGGAGGAGTAAACCGGGTAGGTGCTCACCATCTCTCTTGCCTGGTGTAAGTGAATCGAGGACCAGAGGACATAGGATTAAAGTGAAGGGGAAAAGATTTAATAGGAATCTGAGAGGTAACCTTTTCACACAAATGGTGGTGGGTGTACGGACAAGCTGCCAAATGAGGTAGTTGAGGCTGTAGTTGAGGTAGTTGAACATTTAAGAAACAGTTTAATGTCCCTGGTACATGGATAGGACAAGTTTGGAGAGCTTTGGACCAAATGCGGGCAGGTGGGACTAATGTGGCTGGGACATGTTGGCCTTTGTGGGCAAGTTGGGCCGAAGGGCTTGTTTCCATGGTGTATCACACTGTGACGCTATAATAAGATTAGTGCCATACGTAAGTATAATCCCCGGTTATGTACAGAAAGCATAGAAACAGTCCATTCAGTCTACATGCAACAGTTGCCAGGTTTCCGCGCTATTTCACAGTCCCAACCACGGCTGATAAAGGCCTTTTGCAGCTGTTCTCTCCATCTGGTCGTCCCGCAAACCATCATCCCTCTCCTTGCCCAGTCATCTTCAACCTTCATGCCCTGGGGGCACCTTCCACAGCTGTCCTTGAAGGGGTAGAAGGTCAGACCATTGGTTCCTCCTGCTGTCTAGTGTTCCAGTGTTCATCACCATCGCCGACTCCCTACACCACCTCCCGGTCTTTGGGACGAGCAGGGGCCGGCCTCGGTGGCTTCTATCTCCCAGTTCCACTACTCGTAAATGTTCAACTACAGCCTCAACTACCTCCTTTGGCAGCTTGTTCCATACACCCACCACCATTTGTACCAAGCCTATTGTCACGGGATGGCCATGGCTGCGCACGCAGCTCGTTGGTACTTGTGCAACTCAATTGAGAGAATCTGTTTACAGGTAAAGAATTGGCTGGCAAGTGGGAGCCTTCAAAAGTGAAATACAAGGGCAGCATGTTCCTGTTGAGGATGGCAAGTTTAAGGAACCCTGGTTGATGGGAGATGTTGAGGCCTAGTCATGAAGTAGAACCTACAACTATAAAACAGTACAGCACAGGAACAATCTCTATGCCGAACGTCATTCCAAGTTGAACTCATCTCATCTCTCTGTGCTTAATCCACATAACCTGTGCAGGTAGATAAATGATGGTCTTGCATTATGTTCGACACAGACATAGTGGGCCAAAGGGCCTGATCTTGTGCTGTGCTGTTCTCTGCAAACAAAGGTCAAGGCATCGTTTGCATATTATCGATTAATTATTTTCACCTTTCTGACGCTCATCTTTAATTAGTATCTAAATTTTGCTATGTGAACTATCTGAAAATATTTTTCTCTTAAATACACACTTGACACTCGACCATGACACAGGTCAATCCCTGGCTGAAGCAATCAAACTCAAGACATGGTATGGCACCGAACTATAGTTGACCCCTAGGGCAGGCCAATCTACTAACTGAGCTCTAAGGCTGGGATAGCTGATCAATAAAACCCTACCCCAAATCAGCTGTGCCCTGGGGCAACTGATCAATGAAGCTCTAGTCTCAAGTCAGCTATATTCCTGATGGTGCATAAAAAATGTGAAAAGGAAAAAGCATTTAGAGCCAACTGGTTGAAAAACAAAGTTTTACTACAGCCCAGATTGAAAAACAGAAAGTTGACAATATTAATTAAATAATGAGGAACTTTTACCTTCCTCGTTAGTTGAAGAACTTTCTACCTCTTCCATATTATTATCATCCTGCTCATCCTTCTGACCACCATCAGGAGCATCAGGATTAGGGATTTCTGTAGATTGCTCCTGCACGATCTCCTCTTGTTTTTCTGAATAAACAAATGAAAGAATTATTTAATGCATTGTAACAATCAACAAGAATACCACATATTCACTCAATTTGATTTCACTTTTGCAAGATTTTGCAACTGTTATAAAAACACAGATCATTGAAATATTCAGGCAGGACTTGAACCAGAAACAGAATGAATATCAGGGTGTCCTGCCACCAGTAAATACACCTTACTCGAGACCATTCTTCGTGTAGGAAAATAACTGCGGATGCTGGTACAAATCGACAGTTCAGCCATCTGGTTGAAAAACAAAGTTTTAATACCGCCCAGATTGAAACACGGAAATTTGACAATATTAATTAAATAATTAGGAACTTTTACCTTCCTCGTTAGCTGAAGAAGTATTCTTCGAGACCATTCTTCAGTCTGTTGAGGAGTCTTGTCCTGAAATGTCACCTATCCTTTTCTCCATAAATGCTGCCTAACCCACTGAGTTACTCCAGCTATTCAAGGGGGGAACTAGAGTGGAGTCAGAGGATCAAGGTGATGAAGGTGATCGATAAAGGTAGGGCAATGGATATTAATTACATTGATTTTGTCATTTGATAGTCCCCCTCATGGTACTATCTATTTACTATTTACCATTTACATGGTACTATCCATGGTAGTATTCTGGCTGATCCAGAAGATTAAGGTGCATGGGATCCATGATGACTTGTTCATTTGGATTTAGAAATGCCTTAATCTTAGAAGACAGAGTTTGGAGTCATGGATAGTGAAAAAGGCTGTCAAAGTACACAGTGGGATATAGATCAGTTGAAGAAATGGGCTGAGAAATGGCAAATAAAGTTTCATCTGAGCAAGTTTAGGTGTTGGACTTGAGTAGATCAAATATAAGGGTAAACTTGACCCTTGATCCTTGACAGCACTGATGTACAGAGGGAACTTGGTGGACAAGTCCATTGTGCTCTGCGAGTGGCAACGCAAGGTGTGATAAATAAGTTTTTTCGTATACTTGCCTTCATCGGTTGGGGCATTGACTATAAGAGTCAGGAGTTCACCTTGCACCTTTATAGGACTTTCGTATGGCTGCATTTGGGTTATTGTGT
The DNA here is from genome assembly GCF_053455715.1 of Rhinoraja longicauda. NCBI lineage: Eukaryota > Metazoa > Chordata > Chondrichthyes > Rajiformes > Arhynchobatidae > Rhinoraja > Rhinoraja longicauda. Next base: position 27,331,547 of record NC_135964.1, on the reverse strand, counting down.
GCAGTTTAGTCTCCCCATGACAGGAAAGATGTGGAGACTTTGGAGAAGATGCAGCAGCGGTTTACTAGAGTGCTGCCTCGATTAGAAAGTATTAGCAATGAGAAGAGACAAAGAACTGCAGATGCTGGTTTACCAAAACAGACACAAAGTGCTATCAACAAAAGATACAAAGGTGTCAGTCTGAAGAAGGGAAATGCTGCCTGACCTGCTGAGTTACCCCAGCGCAGTGTGTCTTTTTTAAATAATAGAACAGTTTGAGATATTTTCTTTGGAGAGTCAGAGTTGAAGCTGATAGAAGTATATAAAATTATGAGAGGCATATTTTGGGCAGACAGTTGGAACCTTTTATCCCAGGGTGGAAATGTCAAAGATTTAGCTTCAAAGCGAGAGCGGCAAAGTTTAAAGATGAAAGCAAATTATTTTAAACAGAGAGTAATGGGCGCCCAATACGCGCTTGCCTTGTTTGGTGAGGGAGGCAGGTACTATCGTAGCATTTTAGAGCTTTTGAATGCATACATGAATATGCAAGGAATAGATTGATCACCTGCTGGCAAAGGAGACGATTTCAACTTGGCATCATGTTCAGCGGGGACATTGTGGTGGTAGGTCTTGACCCTCTGCTGCACTGTTCATGCACTACGTGTTCTCACACTGTATTCTACATCTCCCTCGCCCATACACACACACACGCTCCCGTCTCCCCCATGTCAGACGCCCGCTGCCCGTTTCACCTTGCCAGGAGTCTCCTCCCTATCTCCCCCATGAGGGACTGCACGTTTATAGCCCAACAGTGGCGGTTGGTGCAGTATAGACAAGACAAGACAAGACAAGCCCCTGCCAGACACCTTCCCCTGATGCCAGTCGCCCGTTCCACATGGACACAAAATGTTGGAGTAACTCAGCGGGTCAGAGAGCATCTCTGGAGAAAAGGAATACGTGACGTTTTGGGTGGAGACTCTTCTTCAGCGCTTTCCATCGTCTCCTGTGCCAGACACCCGTCTCGTGTCTTCCTCTTCTCACAGATGCCCGGGCTCTCCCAAACTCCCGCATCCCATTAACCCCTCCCTCCCCACGCTCACTCCCCGTCACCCACAATGCCAGATGCGTTGTGCCCATGCAACCCAAACCCCACCCCGCAGGTGCCCACTCCCCGTCACTCCTGTGCCAGGCGTCCGCTCCGTCCTCCCGCGGCAAGCACCACCGTCTCCACCACCATTCCCTGGCACTCGTCTGTTTCTCACTCACCCTGCGACTCCATTTGTAATCGGTTGCTAGGCAACGATAGATGCGGGTTTCCCGGAAGCGGTACATTCTGGGATCGTGGAGGCGTGCGCTGGGCGGAGGTGGGTGGTTGCCCGGGCAACGCCGCTCCGGCGGCTGTCGAAGGCCCAGTGCGGGCGGAACGGGGTTGTCTGGTTACAGCTACAGCAGTGCGTAGACTTGACTTGTGCAGAGTGATGGGCAGGACAGATTTATTTCATGGATTTAGCAGACCTGCCTCACCCTCGCGGTGCGGAGAGCGGCCCAGGATAAGGTGGATGCTGGCGACGAAGTTAGTGACGGGCTTAGGCGGCTGAAGAGGGGTCTCGACCCGAAACGTCACCCATTCCTTCTCTCCAGAATGCTGCCTGTCCCGCTGAGTTACTCCAGCATTTTGTGTATCTTCAGTTTAAACCAGCATCTGCAGTTCCTTCCTATGCATTCTTAGTGTCTGTATGTTAAATATTGCTAGGGTTATACCCTGTTGTATTAGCACCTTTTTCATTACACTTCGCACCATTGGCACTCACATGGCCCCCTAGGATGATATAATTGAACAACACAGCATAAGAACAGGCTCTTCGGCCACAATGCCTATGACGAACATGATGGTAAACCTCCTCTCCAACCTTTTCAACAATACTCCAAATACGGCATAACCAAAGTCCTATAAAGCTGCATCATGACTTCCTGACTCTTGTACTCAATGCCCTTATCTATGAAAACATGCATACCATCTGCCTTCAATAACACTTTGACAGCCTTTCTTACAGTCCGCAACTCAGGCAATCGGGGTGTCATCTGCAAACTTACTAACCGACCTGTCCAAGTCATTTATATATATTACAAATACCAGTGGTCCCAACATAGATCCCTGCAGAAGGGCAAATTTTCAAGGAGATGTGATGGGCAAGCTTTTCACACAGAGGGTGATGGGTGCCCAGGTACTCTGCAGTGTGTGGTGGAGGAGGCAGATATGATAGTGGCATTTAAGAGGCTTTTAGATAAGCTTGTGGATATGCAGGGGATAGAGGAGTATGGATCATGTGCAGCCAGATGAGTTTAGTTTATCCAGGTATCTACTTCGACAATGATAGTGTGGGATGAAGGGTCAGATCCTCATAGAGTCGTAGTGTCATAGTTATACAGCATGGAAACAAGCCCTTTGGCCCAACTTGCCCACACCAATGAAATTATCCCATGTACACTAGTCCCACCTACCTGCTTTTGGCCCAAATCCCTGTAAACATATTCTATCCATGTACCTGTCTAAATGTTTCTTATACATTGCGATAGTACACACCTCCAGCAGCTTGTTTCACACACACTCTTTGTATAAATACGTTACCTCTCAGGTTCGTATTAAATCTTCCCCTCCCTCACCTTAAACCTATGTCCTCTGGTTCTCGATTCCCCAACTCTGGGTAAGACCAATCTGTTCCTCTCATGATTTTGTACACCTCTATAAAATCACCTCTCATCCTTCTGTGTTCCAAGGAATAGAGTCATAGCATGCTCAATCTCTGCCCATTGCTCAGGCCTGTGAGTTCTGGCAACATCCTCGTAAATCCTCTCAGCACCCTTTCCAACTTGACAATATCTTTCTTATAACATAGTGCTCAAACTGAACACAATACTCTAAATGTGGCCTCACCAACATCTTATATGATCTCCCAACTTCTATGCTCAATACTCTGACTGATGAAGGCCAATGTGCTGAAAGCCTTTTTGACCAGCCTATCTACCTGTGACATCACTTTCAAGGAACCATGTACCTGCACCTAGATCCCTCTGCTCTACAACACTCCCCAGAGCCTTACCATTCACTGTATAGGTCCTGCCCATGTTAGACTTCCCAAAATGCAACATTTCACATTTCTCTGCATTAAATTCCCTCAACCATTCCTCAGCCCAACTAGTCAATCGATCAAGATCCTGCTGCAATTTTTTACTCCTATGTTGCACTTTTCTATAACCATATAACCATATAACAATTACAGCAAGGAAACAGGCCCGTTCGGCCCTACCAGTCCACGCCGACCACTTTCTCTGACCTAGTCTCATCTACCTGCTCTCAGACCATAACCCTCCAATCCCCTCCTATCCATATACCTATCCAATTTACTCTTAAATAATAAAATCGAGCCTGCCTCCACCACTTCCACCGGAAGCTCATTCCACACAGCCACCACCCTCTGAGTAAAGAAGTTACCCCTCATGTTACCCCTAAACTTTTGTCCCTTAATTCTGAAGTTATGTCCCCTTGTTGGAATCTTCCCCACTCTCAAAGGGAAAAGCCTACCCACGTCAACTCTGTCCGTCCCTCTTAAAATTTTTAAAACCTCTATCAAGTCCCCCCTCAACCTTCTACGCTCCAAAGAATAAAGACCCAACCTGTTCAACCTCTCTCTGTAGCTTAAGTGCTGAAACCCAGGCAACATTCTAGTAAATCTCCTCTGTACCCTCTCCATTTTGTCGACATCCTTCCTATAATTTGGAGACCAGAACTGCACACCATACTCCAGATTCGGCCTCACCAATGCCCTGTACAATTTCAACATTACATCCCAAGTTCTATATTCGATGCTCTGATTTATAAAGGCAAGCATACCAAATGCCTTCCAAGAGTAGGGGAAGAGGGTAATGTGTAGGAAGAAGGGGTATGCCCGCCTGAGAGAGGAGAAATAAAAATTGATAGGGCAATGGAAGACAGGTGGCTGATGGGGCAGGGGAGAAGGAAAGGTTTGGAAGAGAGTAATGAATGACATGTGGGGGAATAAGAGGAGAAATGGGGATGTGGTAAGGAAGAGTGGGAGCTGGGAATGGAGAGAGAGTTACCAGGGGAGAAGAAGGACTGCATTTTTCGAGGGTGGCCCAAATAGAGAGGATAAATTGAGAATGGCCTACCATATGAATGGGGTTGCGAGGGTTGGTGCAATGAGTGTAAAAGAGATTGCAGAGGTGACAGGATAAGGGAGAAAAAGTTTGATGGGGGTTAAAAGAAGAGATGTTTCCATGGGCTGAGGGGTGAAGAGATTTCTAAGTTTACATGGGAACTAGAGACTATTAGACAGATGATTAAAGTGGAGTTACATTGGGCTGGGGTTGGGGAGAGCTGCTTACATCAAGATTTGAGACGTTTAAACTATTATAGATACAGAGATTTCCTCTTCATAGCCGCACAGTAAAGACGACTGATAAAACTGTTTCAACGTGGGTTTCTGGTGGTAATGACTTTGGTCGTCCATCTCGGTTCAAAATTACTGACAAGGAAGTTGAGTCACAGTTGTTCACTTTCTATCTGATGCATTCAGTAACTATTTGAGAAGGTAAGGGTAACGCTTTCAGAAACCATGATTTATTACAATGGTAGGTCTACTTAAGAGTCTCCCTTGGGCTTTAAAATGTTTTAGGGCATTGACGGTTGTGAAAAAACAGATTTATGCTGTATTTAATTCAAGATAATTGACAGAATGTCATTGCTTTAGCTGAGTGTCAGTCACTGGGCCACAACCAACTGTAATGAGTCATCCTATCAAAGTAGGACTATTTTCTTTGTAATGTGAAGTTCAATGTACTGTCATGAATACTTTGAAAGCAGCCGGTATTTGGTCCAATATCCCACACATAGTAAAATAATAATGCCATTCAATAAGCCTGCGGTCAATCTGCATCAAATTTCATTCTCTCCTTATGCTCTGTCAGCTAAAAAAAACTACCACTGTAAAATTATTTTAATTATTACGTGTAGGAAAGTAATCCAGTCTGTACTTGAAGGGATGTTTCACCTAATTTCTCTCCTGAATAGCTTGCATTAGATTTTAAGGTGAACCCTTATTGTCCTAAATTCTTCTACCTGTAATTTCTCCTTATACTCAAACTTTCTTTCAAAATCCTATTCACTAGAATTCACCCATTAATCTTCTGTAGCAAGTTCATCACAATAATTAATATGTTGATAAAGCCCATTTAATGTAACTAATCCTCAGGTGCTTCACATAAGAGTTAACCATTTAAGTATGCCAAATAAAGGATGTAATATGGACACAAACTTGGTAAAAATATGTTGATTGTTGGGAATTATGGGATTATGGGAATGCAACGAAGCATAGCATATTTAGTGTAATGTGGATAAATATGAGGTTATCCACTTTGGCAGTAAGAATAGAATAGCAGATTTGAAAGGTGATAGATTGGGAAATGGTGAGGTGCAACAAGATCTGAGTACCTTTGTGGACCAGTTGCTGAAAGTAAGCTTGCAGATGCCGCGGGCGATTAAGAAGACAAATTTAATGTTGAATTTTATGGCAGGAAGATTCAAGTATAAGGATTGGGAGGTCATACTGCAAGAATTTAATATTGGGAGAGAGTGGATAAACTGTTTTTATTTTCCCTTGAGCGTCAGAAGTTGAGACATGACCCAATAGCAGTATATAAAGTTATAGGAGGCACGAATAGAATAAATAGTCAGAATCATTATCCTGTGATGGGGTATCAAAAGCAAAAGGACACAGGTTCAACAATTCAGCACAACAGCATGTTGGGAGCAGCAATGTGTAATCAAAAAAGGACGGCTTGATTGTATTCATGTATAGTAGTCAAGTCAAGTCAAGTCAATTTTATTTGTATAGCACATTTAAAAACAACCCACGTTGACCAAAGTGCTGTACATCTGTTCAGGTACTAAGAACGAACATACAATGGCACACAAACATAACAGCACATACATAAACAGTTCACAGCGCCCCCTCAGAGTGCCTCAAATGCTAGGGAGTAGAAATAGGTTTTGAGCCTGGACTTAAAGGAGTCGATGGAGGGGGCAGTTCTGATGGGGAGAGGGATGCTGTTCCACAGTCTAGGAGCTGCAACCGCAAAAGCGCGGTCACCCCTGAGCTTAAGCCTAGACCGCGGGATAGTCAGTAGCCCCAAATCAGCCGACCTGAGGGACTTGGAGATAGAGTGGTGGGTTGGAAGATTTTTGATATGGGGGGGGGGCAAGCCTATTTAGGGCTTTGTATGTGAATAGGAGGAGCTTGAAGTTGATTCTGTACTGTACTGGGAGCCAGTGGAGAGAGGCCGGAATCAGGGTGATATGGTCCCTTTTAAGGGTACCCGTCAGGAGTCTCGCTGCAGCGTTTTGGACCAATTGAAGGGCGGGACAGGGATGATTGGCTGATCCCAGTGTATAGGGAATTGCAGTAGTCTAGGCGGGAGGAAATGAATGCGTGGATGATTTTTTCAATGTCGTCAAATTATATAACATATAACATATAACAACTACAGCATGGAAACAGGCCTGTCCGGCCCTACCAGTCCACGCCGACCATTCTCCCTGACCTAGTCTCATCTACCTGCACTCAGACCATAACCCTCCAATCCCCTCCTATCCATATACCTATCCAATTTACTCTTAAATAATAAAATCGAGCCAGCCTCCACCACTTCCACCGGAAGCCCATTCCATACAGCCACAACCCTCTGAGTAAAGAAGTTCCCCCTCATGTTACCCCTAAACCTTTGTCCCTCAATTCTGAAGCTATGTCCCCTTGTTGGAATCTTCCCCACTCTCAAAGGGAAAAGCCTACCCACGTCAACTCTGTCCGTCCCTCTCAAAAATTTTAAAACCTCTATCAAGTCCCCCCTCAACCTTCTATGCTCCAAAGAATAAAGACCCAACCTATTCAACCTCTCTCTGTAGCCTAAGTGCTGAAACCCAGGCAACATTCTAGTAAATCTCCTCTGTACCCTCTCCATTTTGTCGACATCCTTCCTATAATTTGGCGACCAGAACTGCACACCATACTCCAGATTCGGCCTCACCAATGCCCTGTACAATTTCAACATTACATCCCAACTTCTATACTCGATGCTCTGATTTATAAAGGCAAGCATACCAAACGCCTTCTTCACCACCCTATCCACATGAGATTCCACCTTCAGGGAACAATGCACAGTTATTCCCAGATCCCTCTGTTCCACTGCATTCCTCAATTCCCTACCATTTACCCTGTACGTCCTATTTTGATTTGTCCTACCAAAATGCAGCACCTCACACTTATCAGCATTAAACTCCATCTGCCATCTTTCAGCCCACCCTTCCAAAAGGCCCAAGTCTCTCTGTAGACTTTGAAAATCTACCTCACTATCAACTACTCCACCTATCTTAGTATCATCTGCATATTTACTAATCCAATTTGCCACACCATCATCCAGATCATTAATGTAAATGACAAACAACAGTGGACCCAACACAGATCCTTGGGGCACTCCACTAGACACTGGCCTCCAACCTGACATACAATTGTCAACCGTTACCCTCTGGTATCTCCCATTCAGCCATTGTTGAATCCATCTTGCAACCTCACTATTAATACCCAACGATTTAACCTTCTTAATCAACCTTCCATGTGGAACCTTGTCAAATGCCTTACTGAAGTCCATATAGACAACATCCACAGCCTTGCCCTTATCAATTTCCCTGGTAACCTCTTCAAAAAATTCAAGAAGATTAGTCAAACATGACCTTCCAGGCACAAATCCATGTTGACTGTTTCTAATCAGGCCTTGATTATCCAAATAATTATATATATTGTCCCTAAGTATCTTTTCCATTAATTTTCCCACCACAGTCGTCAAACTAATAGGTCTATAATTGCTAGGTTTACTTTTAGAACCTTTTTTAAACAAAGGCACAACATGCGCAATGCGCCAATCTTCCGGCACCATCCCTGTTTCTAATGACGTTTGAAATATTTCCGTCATAGCCCCTGCTATTTCTGCACTAACTTCCCTCAATGTCCTAGGGAATATCCTATCAGGACCTGGAGACTTATCCACTTTTATATTCTTCAAAAGTGTCCGTACCTCCTCTTCTTTAATCCTCCTAATTTCCATCACTACTCTACTTGATTCGCTTACCTCACATAATTCAATATCCTTCTCCTCGGTAAATACCGAAGAAAAGAAATTGTTTAATATCTCCCCCATTTCTTCCGGCTCAGCACATAGCTGTCCACTCTGACTCTCTAATGGACCAAATTGGAGGAATGGTTTGATTTTAGCTATGGTACGAAGCTGGAAGAAGCTGGCTTTTACCACAGCGTTGACTTGCTTGTCAAACTTTAATGCAGAGTCAAAAAGCACCCCATAGTTTTTGACATGCGGTTTGATTAGGGAGGATAGGCTTCCAAGGCTGCTATTGATTCGATTAGAAAGCACACAAAAAAACAGCCTTTCACTGTACCTACCTACATGTGACAACAATAAACCTAAACCCCTTAAATCTCATTTGGGCGAACTTGCAGATCTTGGTGCACAAAATAATGGCCCTAGTCATCTGAAAGTTCTGCATGCCAGCTGAGACTATTTTAAAGTCTGTGTATTTACCTCTTCTGTACTTTTGACATTTTTATTTTCACAGAAAGTTCTACTATCCTTAAGAATGGCGCAATATGAAGGGATTCAACCTGAGAGTAAGTTGATGCTTTGCATGTTAGGATGGCTTATTCTTTGTATAACTTTACAGAATGATATCTGTAGTAAAATAACCCATTTCTTCCTTTTTTCGACTTTTATTTTCATCTTGTCTGTTGATACTTGTAACCTTCAGTAAATACCGTTGGCATGGTTTGGTATACAGTGCATTCAGAAAGTATTTAGACCCCTTCACTTTTTCCACATTTTGTTACGTTACAGCCTTATTTTAAAATGGATTAAATTTGTTTTTCTTTATCATCAATCCGCATACAATACCCCAGAATCAAGAAGCAAAAACAAGTGTTTAGAAATTTTTGCAAACTAATTTTGATTACTTTGAGTGTAATCTAAGTGTAGGTTTATGATAACAAAAAAAAGAATTTAATCCATTTTAAAATAAGGCTGTAACGTAACAAAATGTGGAAAAGTGAAGGGGTCTGAATATTTTCTGAATGGACTGTATTTGACCTATATATTTTAAATGTTTTATCTATGCTCCTTCATCCAAAATTGCAAAGGCCCTTTCAGAGATATTTGCATTATCTTTAGCCACAGGTAAGTTTCAGACGATTGGAGATGGCTAACGTACTGCTATTTAAGAACAGTAGCAAGTACGAGCCAGGGAACTGCATGTTGGTGAGCCTGATGTTAGTGATGGAAACGTGTGTTCTTAGGGATAGGATGTACCAGCATTTTGATAAACACGGACTGAGTAGGGATAGACAGCATGGCTTTGTGCATTTGAAAGCGTGTCTCAGAAATTGATAAGAGTTTTTGGAAAGGTCACCAAGAAGGTTGATGAGAGCATCGCAATGGATGGTCTATATGGACTTTAGCAAGGGCTTTGACAAGGGCCCAAATGATAGGCTGATTTGGAAGTTTTGATCACATAGAATTCAAGATGAGCTCTCCAATTGGATTCAAATTGGCCTGGACAAAGGAGCGAAAGAGTAATTGTTGTGGGTTGGAATTCTGATTGGAACCATGTGACCAATGGAGTGCCACAGGGGTCATTGCTGGGTGCACTGTTATTTGCTATCTACATTAATGATTTGGATGGCAATGCAGTTAACATTGTTCGTAAATTTGCAGATGACATCAAAATTGGAGGTTTAATGGAGAGTGAGGAAAAATATCAAACATTTACATCAAAATCTATATAATTTGGGAAGGTGGACCAAGGAATGGCAAATTGAATTTAATTCTGGTAAGTGTACTTTGATATGTCAAACCAGGGCAGACTTACACAGTAAATGGTAGAGCGCTGGAGAGTGTAGCAGAACAGAGAGATTTTGGAGTAGAGGTGCATGGTTCAATGAAAGTGGCGAATCAGGTAATCAGCAGAACTGGCCCATTGGCTAACAATCTAGGAATCCTGTCATACTGTGACACAGCTTATGCTGTACCTTCCAATAATGAAGGTTAGTCACTTTGATTTCCTTTGCCAAGTGTTTTTGAGTCCTGTGGCAATTTCTTAGACTGAAGCAGTAATTTTGGAGCTGGATATATGGGCTAGGAGTCAGAGAACAATAGCTTTCTGAGGAGGCAGTGTATCCTTTGACGTGTTTCTGCTGCAATGTAAGTGTGTGAATTCTAAAGTTGATAAAAAATATTAATGTGGTACCACAGCTAAACAATTTTTCTATTATTTTCATTTAGTCACTGGCAAGGATCGTGACACCATGAAGAATTACATCCAAAGTTCACATGATATTCTAGTGTCTGCACTGTATAATATTGACCCCCTGCTTGACCAAATGATAGCATCCCATCTTTTGACCCATGAGAATTACTGTGAAATTCGAACTGAGAAGATTCCACCGCAAAAGGCTAGAAAGCTCCTTGAGATTGTGCAGCTTCAAATGAGTGACAGCGATGTATGGAAATTTGTGGAATGCCTGAAGAAATGTAAACATCATTACCCCCGTCTGAAAAATTGGCTTGCAGAGGACATTGGCAAGTTTTCAAATGCTGCAAATAAAATACCATTTTTCATTTCTGTACAACAGCACACATTGAAAAGCACAGAAGGTATGTTAAATTTGTACATAATCTTGGAATGTGCAAAATTCTGGTCTCTGGTACAAAAAGGACAATTTTCTTCAGCCTCCAATGCAATCCTTAGGGCTTAAGGGTCTAGATCTTTGGGTTTTGAGGTTGCCGATTTGGCCAATATGGGATCTGCAGACTCTGCCATTGGTAGACAGGAGGTCCTAGATATGGTTAGTAGATGTTTTTTTTGGTAAGTTCTGTGTTACTTTTTTTTTGCTGGACTCTGTGTGTTCACAACAAATATATATTATTTCACTGCCTTCTTGGTTGTTGCGTCTCCAATTTGAGTAGTTTCAATGACCAGATAGATCAGAGTAGTGTATCTGTCCCAGGACTCTGGTGTTGACCTGGCTAGTGGATCTAGCTGCGTGCGATGAGGACCTCAATGTTGAGAGAGGAAGCTGACATTGATTTGTCTAGCATATACGTTTAGTTTAGTTTAATTAAGTTTAGTTTAGTTTAGTTTAGTTTAGTTTAGTTTAGATATGCAGCTTAATTCTACTGTCTGTGCTGACCAACCTGTATACTAGGTCTATCCTACACACTTGGGACAATCTATAGAAGCCAATTAACTGACAAATCAGCACATCTTTATAATGTGGGAGGAAACTGGAGCACCCAGAGAAAAAACAATGCGGTTACAGGGAGAACATACAAACCCCATAGAGACAGCACCCGTAGTCAGGATAAAACCTGGTTCTCTGGCAGTAGCTCCACTGTTGTGCCACATTAGAGTGGTTCAGAAGTTATAAAAAGATTATGTAGGATGGTATCAGAGTTGCAATGATACAACTGTGTCAGCTGTGATTCAGTTGGTGGTACTCTTGCCTCTGACTCCAAACCTTGGGTGTTGACATCCAACTCCAGAGACTTGATTGCAGTAAAGCAGAGCTGAGGATTGCAGCCCCCTCAGAGATGCCATTTCTCTGAATGTGAACCCAACTGCTCTCATGAAATAAAACAATCCCATGGGCTTTCTTTGAAGTGGCATTATTCCGAGCAGAGAACTTACAGGTGCTCTGGCTGAAATTTATGTCATTAAATAAGGGTGAGATGCCGGAAGACTGGAGGGTGACAAATCCTGTGCCTCTATATAAGAAGGGATGCAAGGAAAAGCCTTTCAATTATACAGTGCCCTCCATAATGTTTGGGACAAAGACCCATCATTTATTTATTTGCCTCTGTATTCCACAATTTGAGATTTGTAATAGAAAAAGTCACATGTGGTTAAAGCACACATTGTCAGATTTTATTAAAGGCCATTTTTAAACATTTTGGTTTCACCATGTAGAAATTACAGCAGTGTTTAGTCCCCCCATTTCAGGGCACCATAATGTTTGGGACACATGGCTTCCTGGGTGTTTGTAATTGCTCAGGTATGTTTAATTGCCTCCTTAATGCAAGTATAAGAGAGCTCTCAGCACCTAGTCTTCCCTCCAGTCTTTCCATCACCTTTGGATACTTTTATTGCTGTTTATCAACATGAGGACCAAAGTTGTGCCAATGAAAGTCAAAGAAGCCATTATGAGACTGAGAACAAGAATAAAACTGTTAGAGACATCAGCCAAACCTTAGGTTTACCAAAATCAACTGTTTGGAACATCATTAAGAGGAAAGAGAGCATTGGTGAGCTTACTAATCGCAAAGGGACTGGCAGGCCAAGGAAGACCTCCACAGCTGATGACAGAAGAATTATTTCTATAATAAGGAAAAATCCCTAAAACACCTGTCCGACAGATCAGAAACACTCTTCAGGAGTCAGGTGTGGATTTGTCAATGACCACTGTCCGCAGAAGACTTCATGAACAGAAATACAGAGGCTACACTGCAAGATGCAAAGCATTGGTTAGCCGCAAAAATAGGATGGCCAGGTTACAGTTTGCCAAGAAGTACTTAAAAGAGCAGCCACAGTTCTGGAAAAAGGTCTTGTGGACAAATGAGACAAATATTAACTTATATTAGAGTGATGGCAAGAGCAAAGTATGGAGGAGAGAAGAACTGCCCAAGATCCAAAGCATACCACCTCATCTATAAAACACGGTGGTGGGGGGTGTTATGGCCTGGGCATGTATGGCTGCTGAAGGTACTGGCTCACTTATCTTCATTGATGATACAACTGCTGATGGTAGTAGCATAATGAATTCTGAAGTGTATAGACACATCCTATCTGCTCAAGTTCAAACAAATGCCCCAAAACTCATTGGCCGGCGGTTCATTCTACAGCAAGACAATGATCCCAAACATACGGCTAAAACAACAAAGGAGTTTTTCAAAGCTAAAAAATGGTCAATTCTTGAGTGGCCTTCAATCACCTGATCTCAACCCAATTGAGCATGCTTTTTTTATGCTGAAGAGAAAACGGAAGGGGTCTAGCCCCAAAACAGACATAAGCTAAAGATGGCTGCAATACAGGCCTGGCAGAGCATCACCAGAGAAGACACCCAGCATCTGGTGATGTCCATAAATCGCAGACTTCAAGCAGCCATTGCATGCAAAGGATATGCAACAAAATACTAAACATGACTACTTTCATTTACATGACATTGCTGTGTACCAAACATTATGGTGCCCTGAAATGGGGGGACTATATATAAACACTGCTGTAATTTCTACATGGTGAAACCAAAATGTATAAAAATGGCCTTTATTAAAATCTGACAATGTGCCCTTTAACCACATGTGATTTTTTTCTATTACAAATCTCAAATTGGGGAGTACAAAGGCAAATAAATAAATGATGGGTCTTTGTCCCAAACATTATGGAGGGCACTGTAAGCCAGTTAATCTAACATCTGTGGTTGGAAAGTTACTGGTGAGTATTCTGAGGGATAAGATATGCATGCATTTAGATAGACAAAGGATAGATTAGGGATGGCCAACACGGTTTTGTATGTGGGAGATCATGTCTCACAAATCCGATTGAGTTTTTTGAAGATGTAACCAAAAGTGTAGACAATTGTCTTTATGAATTTCAACAAGGCATTTGACAAGGTTTTGCATGGTAGGCTACTCTGGAAGGTTAGATTGCATGGGATCCAAGGAAAGCTAGCTGACTGGATAGCAAATTAGCTTCATAGAAGGAAGCAGAGGATAATGGTGGAAGGTTGTTTTTCAGACTGGAAGCCTGTAACTAGTGGTATGCCTCGGGGTTTGGTGCTGGGCCCATTGCTGTTTGTATCAATGTCAATGATGTGGATGAGAACATACAAGGAATAATTAGTAAGTTTGCAGATGACACGAAAGTGGGTTGCATTGTAGATAGTGAAGAAGGTTGTCAAAAATTGCAACAGAATTTAGATAGGTTGGGCAGTTGGGCTGAGGAATGATTAATAGAGTTTAATACAGTTAAACACGGGATGTTGCATTTTCTCAGGAAATTGCAGACAGCTGCAAGATCAATAGAGTTGGCAATAACAGAGGATTTTAGCTTTCCCAATATAGACAGGGACTGCCATAGAGCCAAGGGCTTAGATGGGTTGGAATTTGTCAAGTGAAGTCCAGGAAAGAGGGCAAAGCTTGACCCTCTTTTAGGAAATTAGGCAGGGCAAATGAGTGGGTGAGCACTTTGGGATCAGCAACTACAGTTCTATGAGTTTTTAAATAGTTATGGGTAACAACAGAGCTGGTCCACAATTAGAGTTCTAAATTTGGGGCAAGGCCAACTTTGATGGTGATAGACAGGAACTTACAAAAAGTGATGGAATAGTTTGTTTGTGGGCAAATCCCGGAGTGGGATGTTTTTAAAAGTGTGATACCGAGAGTTCAAGGTTTGCATAATCATGTATGTCCCAAATTCTATTAATGTAGATAAATCTGCTGATCATGATCAGGTACATTCAAGGACTCTGTTTATTATCAACCCCCTCAACTCCACTTATCACCCCCCCCCCCCCCCCCCCACAACCCACCTCATTCCCCCTTATCCTCTTCTCACCCACTCCATCCCCCCCAGCCCCCTTATCCTCCCCTCTCTTCCACCCTCCATTCACCCAATTCATCCCCCCTGAACCCCCTTTGAAACTCCCCCAAACCTCTACTGCATTGGTCTAACACTTATGCCACTCCATCCCCATGCGTGGCTTGAGCATTGGTCTAACACCTAAGCCACTCCATCCCCACGCGTGGGGGCAGGGGAGGGGCAAGTGGGGGTGGCTAGGGGGGATGAAGTGGGTTAGTAGGGGGAGGAGGAGGGGATAAGGGGGATTTAGTGGGGGGGGTGAGGGTGCTACAATACAGGAAAGGCTTTGGGTCCAGGCCTCACTCAATCATACCCTCTCCCCTTCCCTGTCCCCCCTCTATGAGGAATGGGCCCAACGGGTCCACTTGGTCTAGTAACCCTTAAAACTGAAAGTGGCAACACAAGTAGAGTGATAAAGAAGGCATATGGTATATTTGCCTTCAATGGTCAGGGCATTGTACAGGGTGATGTTTTGGATTGGATTGTTTTCTCAGGAAGTCCGGAGGTTGAGGGGAGAGAGTCATAACCTACTTCCCAGGATGGAAATTTCAAATACTATGTTCTATGTTCTAAGAAACTCTTTCAATGTTTTACAGGTATCAAGCGTGGGTCAACTGGTATGTCATATGTAAGCCTGTGGTGCTGAATACACTTAATTCTTCTCTTTGTGGTTGCATCTTTTGATCTTGGTGCCCATTTGCTTCCTTTGATTGAAATACTTTAAGGCAGGCATTGTATTGTATAATTAAAGGATTGGATCTGGTCATTGCCATCAATAGTGATTCACATGTACTTAATGTCTTATTTGTAAGACTTTAAAACAAGTGATACACTTTGTAAAATATCTAAGAATGGGAGCAGTGAATACAGAAACACAGGACCTTTATAAATCACTGACTTTACACAGCTAGAGTAATGCGCAGACACTGCACTAAGTAATTATTAGACTGGGCAGCACAATGGTGCAGTTGTAGAGCTGCAGCCTCACAGCGGTAGTGTTTGGTCTTGACCTCCAATGTTTTCTGTGTGGAGCTTGCACATCATCCCGTGATTGCATGAGTTTCCTCCATTCCTCCTACATCTCAAAGACGTGTGGGTTTGTAGTTGGATTGGCCTCTGTAAAAATTGGGAGTGGATGAGAAAGTGGGATAGCAGTGTGGAGAACTAGTGTGAACAGGTGATCGATGATGTGGACTCAGTACACTGAAAGGCCTGTTTCCATGCTGCATCTCTAAACTAAACACTTCCCATAGCTTTGGAATGGAATTTGAATGCACAGTCTTATGATTCAGCACTAAGCAGTATATAAGTGCAAGTTTATAAAGAAAGCAAGTTGGAAGAGGACTAGAATAACCTCCTGATATCTTGGGATTGATTTCTGTGGCGTCCAGACCCACTACAGGGTAACCATTCACAGGCCCGATGGGGCTAAGGACTTCCAGAAAGAGTCATCTAGTTTTTCTCAAGATTCCAGCATCTGTTGTTCCTGGTGCCTCCATTACGTTGTGCTCTTGTGTGCACTCATACAGCCTATTAAAAGACATGATCACTGCATCCATTATATGTATTACTGAACTAAACTAGTTGATGGTTTGCCTTCTATGTAAGGTTGGTCATGTGAAGAGCCTTTTGTAGTTTTGTGATAATAGCTGGTTAAAGGAGAGTAATTTTATATAAGTTATAAGAGG
This sequence comes from Rhinoraja longicauda, assembly GCF_053455715.1. Classification (NCBI taxonomy): domain Eukaryota; kingdom Metazoa; phylum Chordata; class Chondrichthyes; order Rajiformes; family Arhynchobatidae; genus Rhinoraja; species Rhinoraja longicauda. Next base: position 27,315,113 of record NC_135964.1, on the reverse strand, counting down.
CAATGTGAATAAGGCTGTAATTTCTATCGCTATAGAGCAGAAACTACGAAAACAGGCAAGCATATTGTGCCAGAGACTTGGTCATCTGATCACCCCTATTGCCATGAAGTTGTTCTCCAATGAAACAATCTCGCAGTATGAGTTGGATATTGTGCAAGGAGAGAGCACACTCTACTGTCAAGCCCAGCGTTTAATAAACATCTGCCTGCAGAAAGGAGAGCGTTCCTGTCAGAAACTCTACAAAGCTCTACATGATGAAGATACAGTCCTGGCAGAAGACATTGATGGTGAGAGCAAGTTCAGCATTTAATTTAGTGCCATGCATTTTTGGGCCTAGTGGGAAAGAATCTCAACTTGTCAGGTTGTTAAATGTAATAATCTCAGGGCATTCAGTTGTTAGACATTTTGAGTTTTAAACGAGATCATGAATTAGGTTACTTTCTTGGGCTCTTGCAAGAAAGAAGAAATAGTCTAATAGTGTAATACACATTTACATTTATACCAAGCCAATTAACCTACAAACCTGTACGTCTTTGGAGTGTGGGAGGAAACCGGAGCTTCCTGGAGAAAACCCATGCAATAGACAATAGACAATAGGTGCAGGAGTAGGCCATTCGGCCCTTCGAGCCAGCACCGCCATTCAATGTGATCATGGTTGATCATTCTCAATCAGTATTCCGTTCCTGCCTTTTCCCCATACCCCCTGACTCTGCTATCCTTAAGAGTTCTATCTAGCTCTCTCTTGAATGTATTCAGAGAATTGGCCTCCACTGCCCTGTGAGGCAGAGAATTCCACAGATTCACAACTCTCTGACTAAAAAAGTTTTTCCTCATCTCTGTTCTAAATGGCCTACCCCTTATTCTTAAACTGTGGCCCCTGGTTCTGGACTCCCCCAACATTGGGAACATGTTTCCTGCCTCTAACATGTCCAACCCCTTAATAATCTTATACGTTTCGATAAGATCCCCTCTCATCCTTCTAAATTCCAGTGTATACAAACCTAGTCGCTCTAGTATTTCAACATATGACAGTCCCGCCATTCTGGGAATTAACCTAGTAAACCTACGGCTAAGGACGCAGCCCTGGGGGGATCCTAAGTTCAGGGTGAGGGAGCTAGATGTGTGTTCCCCCATCCTGACCACTTGGGGCCTGGCAGTGAGAAAGTCCAGGACCCAGGCACACAGAGGGGTGCTAAGCCCCAGTTCCAGCAGCTTCTCAACCAGTCTGCTGGGGACTATTGTGTTGAATGCTGAACTAAAGTCAATGAACAGCATCCTCACATAGCCCCCCTGGCTGTCCAGATGAGAGAGAGCGGTGTGTAGAACCTGGGAGACCGCATCATCCGTGGACCTGTTCGGACGGTATGCGAACTGTAGTGGGTCCATGTTGCGAGGAAGGAGGGCGCAGATGTGCTTCTTGACTAGCCTCTCAAAGCATTTCATGACAACCGAGGTGAGGGCCACCGGTCGATAGTCATTTAAACACGCTAGTCATTTAAATAGCTGCGGTCCCAACACCGAGCCTTGCGGTACCCCACTAGTCACTGCCTGCCATTCTGAAAGGGACCCATTTATCCCCACTCTTTGCTTTCTGTCTGTCAACCAACTTTCTATCCATGTCAGTACCCTACCTCCAATACCATGTGCTCTAATTTTGCCCACCAATCTCCTATGTGGGACCTTGTCTAAGGCTTTCTGAAAATCGAGGTACACCACATCCACCGGCTCTCCCCTGTCAATTTTCCTAGTTACATCCTCAAAAAATTCCAGTAAATTAGTCAAGCACAATTTCCCCTTCGTAAATCCATGCTGACTCGGAACGATCCTGTTACTGCAATCCAAATACTCCGCAATTTCGTCTTTTATAATTGACTCCAGCATCTTCCCCACCACTGATGTCAGACTAACTGGTCTATAATTTCCCGTTTTCTCTCTCCCTCCCTTCTTGAAAAGTGGGATAACATTAGCTACCCTCCAATCCACAGGAACTGACCCGGAATCTATAGAACATTGGAAAATAATCACTAATGCGTCCACAATTTCTAAAGCCACCTCCTTAAGCACCCTGTGATGCAGACCATCAGGCCCTAGGGATTTATCAGCCTTGAGTCCCATCAGTCTACCCAAAACTTTTTCCTGCCTAATGTGGATTTCCTCCAGTTCCTCTGTCACCCTAGGATCTCTGGCCACTAGAACATCTGGGAGATTGTTTGTATCCTCCTCAGTGAAGACAGATCCAAAGTACCGGTTCAACTCATCTGCCATTTCCTTGTTCCCCATAATAAATTCCACTGCTTCTGTCTTCAAGGGACCCACATTTGCCTTGACTATTTTTTTCCTCTTCACATACCTAAAAAAGCTTTTACTAACCTCCTTTATATTATTGGCTAGTTTACCCTCGTACCTCATCTTTTCTCCCCGTATTGCCTTTTTAGTTATCTTCTGTTGCTCTTTAAAAGAGTCCCAATCCTCTGGCTTCCCACTCTTCTTTACTATGTTATACTTCTTCCCTTTTATTTTTATGTTGTCCTTGACTTCCCTTGTCAGCCATGCAGGTCATGAGGAGAACGTACAAACTCCGTACAGACAGCACCATAGTCAGGATCGAACCTGGTCTCTGGCACTGTAAGGCAGCAATTCTACCACTGCACCGTCATACCGTCCTATAACCTACAATTCAAATAAAGTGTGAGCAGTCTGCCACCCATGTCCTGTCATTTATTTGGGTCATTTTAAATTTGAACTTCCTGACTGTTTTTCTTCCTTATTCAGGTTACCCCTTTAGAAAAAAATAGTTTCCATATATTCACCCTCTTGAACCTTTTCAGTACTGCTCATTTAGATTTAAAATTCTACAGATGCATGATATCTGAAATAAAATAGAAAGTGCTGGAAATGCTCATCAGGTCAGGCGGCAATTGTTCAGAGAAACATAGCGTTTCAATGGATTGTCGATATTGCCAACTGTCGATCAGTGTGATGGATTGCTAACCTTTCATCAGCATGGTTCGGATGCAAGGTTACTGGACAAAATGTTAACACTATTTCTCTTTCCTACTGGCCTGCTAAAAATATTTCCATTTTTTTCAGTTTCATTTCAGTTAGATCATCCCTCAGTCCACTCAATCTAACCATCCGGACCTAGGAAAGTTCTTTATTGAGGTTCCATTGGTTTCCTGCACTGTCAAGTCAGCTGTATGTAGTGTATAATTTTTAAATCCTGCAAATTGAATGGAGTGTTCAGTAAAGAATGGTGATACTTTGTGTTGTGGTCAACCTGGTACATATTTGGTTTATTAACTAGCAACTTTTACTCCTTTGCAGATACAGAACAGCCAGCTTCATTATCATTTCACAATTCTACTCCACAAGAGGAAACACAGCCAGCCTTTTCCTGTCAGTAACATCCTTTAATAATCATTTCCTGAGTTGCGGCTATGTATTAAAAGCACACTCTCTCCATATGCCTTCAGTGGCACACACCATTGTTGCAAGAGGTGTTCAGATTATTGTTTGAAGGATTTCACTGGAAGAAACTTTTAAAGGAGATATAGTTAATGGGGAGAGCTGAGGGTAGGTTATAGAGTGACAGCCAACAATGGATTGGAGTAACGATAAGGACTCTGGATTCAAATGACGAGAAGGGGATCAAGTATGGCAGGTTGGAGTTGGTGGGGAGATATATACAGGAGAATATGAACTTTGAAACTGGGAGGTCAATTTGCACAAAATATAGATTTGTATTTCCAAGGGCCTTGGACATCAAAGCACTTCGCAGCCAATAAAGCAATTTTTGAAATGAACTTTCTGATGTGATACAGGAAATGTGCAGCTATTTGAGCATTGCAACTTCACACAAACAAAAATATGATAATTACCAGATGATCCCATTTAGGGTGCTGCTGAGGAATAAATATTGTCCAGAAAACTCACCTTTGAGGTAATATGTGAGAGGGAAATGAGATTCACTTAAATGTCTCATCCCTGATAGGACAACACTCGTACTGTTATGCATTGGAGTCTCATCCTAAATTATTTGCTTGGAACTCATGAAAGTGATTTTAACCCATGTTCTGTCATTGAGATTAACTATCATGCATGTCTACATGATGGTGAACAGGTGAAGGGAATGATGTGGACAATAAAATCCAGTGCGATGTATTGCTGGAACATTAATTCTTGGGGAAAGGCTGTTGAGAGTTACAAGCCAGGCGAGTTAACAGTAACTAACATGTTACAGCAGCAGGAAGTAAATAGGGATTGAAAAGCAAAAAAGCTACAGATGCTGGAAATCTAAAATAAAAGCAGAAAATGCTGTAAACACTCAGCAAATCAGACTACATCAGTGGAAAGTGAAACAGAGTTAACATTTTCGGTTGAAACCCTTCATCATAATTAGGAAGAAGACTAAAACTCATTAAGCTGCAGAGAGGATGGGGAAGGGGAGAAAGTCTTTGACAGTGAAAAACCATTTAAGGGGATCTGAGGGGGAGGTTTTTTGCACAGAGGGTGGTTGATTTTGCACAGAGGGTAAGCGGATTCAGCAGCGTGTGAGCAGCTGAGAGGAGCAGCAGCGCAGGAGATTTGAGGGTAACTGTAGAGGCTTTTACACGTGAGACGTCAGTGTGGAGGCTGAGACGAGGATGATGACAGGATAAGGTATAGTCTGTTTTATTTGTGACTCTTCCTTGATCTTTGTGCAGTGGAGATGGCAGTTAAGGCAGTAGTATGCTCCTACTGTAGGACATGAGATGTCAGGGAAACTTCCAGTACCCCCAGAACTACACCTATGAGAAATATCTCCAGTTGCATCTTCTGACTTAACCCGTGAGGGAACTGGAGTTGCGGCTGGATGACCTCAGGATAGTTCGGAAGAATGAGATAGTCATAATTAGGAATTACAGTGAGGTGGTCACAACTAAGGAATAGGCAGAAAGTAGATGGGTGGCCACCAGAAAAGGGAGTAGACAGAGAATGCAGGAATCTGCTGTGGCCATTCCCTTCAAAAACAAGGGTATCCTTTTGGATACTGTTGATGGGAGGAGGGGGAGAATGACTATTCAGAGGAGAGCAGCAGCAGCAGTCATGCTTGTGATATGTCTGAAGCAAGCAGATTTTCATGATTCATATTCAGAACTGACAACTTAACCTGTTTTTTTTAATTCTTTGTTATGATATTTGTTATGTATACAATACAAACAGTTAGCTCATTCTCATCCAAGCCCTTAATATGACATTTATTTTTCAGTGCTGGAAGATTTGAGACTGAAATGTGGATTTGGTGAAGAGATTCAGCTGCAACAAGTAGACAAAGGTTTGTATGTGGTAGGACATACGTCTTCTCAGAAACTATTGTGGTAGGTGATGTGAAGGCAGAGAGTGACCAGGTGGGATACATGTGGAAGTGGATCGTGATCAATTACTTCTTCAGCTGTTTTGATCTTGGACTTCATTCATCAGGATTTAAAAAATAGTGCTTGGGTAACTGTCCAGTTGGCTTTTATTTTAGATTTAGATTTAGAGATACAGCGCAGAAACAGGCCCTTCGGCCCACCGGGTCCGCGCCGCCCAGCGATCCCCGCACACTAACACTATCCTACACCCACTAGGGACCGTTTGTTTTACATTTGCCCAGCCAATTAACCTACATACCTGTACATCTTTGGAGTGTGGGAGCAAACCGAAGATCTCGGAGAAAACCCACGCAGGTCACGGGGAGAACGTACAAACTCCGTACAGACGGCGCCCGTAGTCAGGATCGAACCTGAGTCTCTGGCACTGCATTCGCTGTAAGGCAGCAACTCTACCGCTGCGCCACCGTGCCGCCTGACTTGCTGACATGAATGCCCTTCCCTCTCCCATTAGCACTACGTTATTTTGGTTCCCTCTTCAAAATACATCAATTTGGCAAACAGCTTAAAGGTAGAGGAGGGGGGGGTGGTTGCTGTTCATTAATTAAAATTGCTGAACACAGAGAGTGCATGCAGATAACCACTGGATAGGATGTTGCTGCAAACAGTGGGGTCTCATCGAGCTGATGAGCATGGTATTCATTGGGGTGACAAATATCAGCATTTCTGGTTGGCTGCAGTGATGTGGGTTTGTCCTTTTTTTGCTGAAATGCATGGATTATGTTTGCATTGTAACATTTGTATGCATGTCCCAGAGTGGGGTGAGGGTGGGGCATAGGTCGGAGGTAGCTCTGAGTCAGAGTAAGAGTTGTCTCTGAACCAAGCCAATATTATTCATACAGAAGAAAAATACTGCAGATGCTGTGAATCTGAAAATGCTAGAAATAATTAGCAGGTCAGGCACCATCTGAGGAAAGAGAAAAGGCTATATTTTTTTTAATCAGCAGAACAATACAATATGCTGAAGTAACTCAACGAGTCAGGTAGCTTTCCTAGAGAACACGGATAGGTGATTGGTTGGGACCCTTCTTCAGATTGATTGCAGGAGTGGGAAGAAGGACAAAGCATGGCAGGCGATAGACGAACATGGGTGGGGGTTTGATAGGCAGATGGAAGAACCAACGCCAGAGATTAACACACACAAACTGAGACAAAAGGATTTAAAAATGGCAAATGTGTAAATAGAGGATTGATGAAATACGAATTGTTTAGGAATGTAGGTGGAGGGGAATGGGAGGGAAGAGAAGGGTGCAAGGTCAGCGGCGTTCAGGGGAGGGGAGGGGGGAGGGAGAAGTAAGAGAGGGCAGATTATAAGGTAGAAAGGGGAGGGGGGGAAGATGTTTTGTAGAGATTATCTAAAGTTGGATAATTCAATGTTCAAACCATTTGGTTGTAAGCTGCCCAAGCGGAATATGTGGTGCTCTTCCTCCAGTTTGCATGTGGCTTCACTCTGGTTATGGAGGAGGCACAGGACTGAAAGCTGAGTATGGGAGTGTGAAACATAGAAAAATAGGTCATTCGGCCCTTTGAGCCAGCACCATTCAATATGATCATGGCTGATCATCCAAAATCAGTACCCCGTTCCTGCTTTCTCCCCATATCCCATGATTCCTTTAGCCCGAAGAGCTATATCAAACTCTCTCTTGAAAACATCCAGTGAATTGGCCTCCACTCCCTTCTGTGGCCTAGCTATAAGGTGAGAGGCAGAAAGTTTAATGGAGATGTGCGGGACAGATTTTTTACACAAAGATGTCGGAGCTGGAACATATTGCCTGGGGTAGTGGTGAAGGCAGATATGATAGCAGCGTCAAAGAGGCTTTTCGATAGGCACATGAAATGGCAAGGAAAAGAGCGGTATGAACTATGTACTGGCAGATGTGATCAGTTTAACGGCATCATATTCAGTGCAATTATTGTGGGCTGAAGGGCCGATTCCTGTGCTGTACTGTTCTATGATATTTGTAAGTATACTGGGAATAAAACATCGGTATGAGTAAACCCGGTATGAGAAGGAACATCAACAATTCTGCCAACAGTTTGGCTGTGCTATTCACAGGATAAATTTTAATTCACTCTACCAAGCCATCTTTTGAGACCTAGTGCCAAATATAGCTCTTGCATATTCCAATTTCATTCCAATCCATGTGCGATTGCAAATCCAGAGTCAGGAAATGTAACGGTAGGATGCCACAAACCCAAGGCATCTTTATTATTTTGGAGCCCAACTGCCTACCTTTCATTCGACTGTGCTGGTTTAAAACCTAAATCCCAACTCATTTCTTCAATATGGTGTTAAGTCTCAATGTTTCCTTGTTTTATTGTTTCAGAGCTCATCAGAGAAGCAATAACACAGCTTCAGTTGGATACTGGAAGGATCATGTCATTAAATATATGTGAATTTGGTGTGTTGCTGGGACTACCACGGAAGGTTGTCCAGGAATGCCTTTTTGAACTTGAAAGTGCTGAAGATGTTCATCAACTTGCTGCAGTGATACACACATTTGTGAAAAAAACCAACAATACTGAGAGATTGAGACAAAAGATGGCTTCTGTTAACATCAATCGTAAGATCAACAATTCATAACCTTTTAGATTTTAAAACAACAATGTTTTACAATATTCATATTATGTTCCAAGTTTGCATCCGAGTTATATGTCACAACCAGAAAGTATGAGAAAGGAAAGGACATGTGCAATTATATAGAGCCTTTCACTATCTTATTCCAGCAGCCGTGGTGCAGCTGGTAGAGCTGCTGCCTCACAACACCAGATACCCAGGTTCCATCTTGACCTCGTGTGCTGTCTATGTTCTCCCTGTGTTTCGTCTGGGTGCTCCAGTGTCCTCCCACATCCCAAAGAAGTGCAGGTTTGTAGGTTAATTGGCCTCTATAAATTGCTCCTTCGGGCATAGATCCGAAAGTGCAACAACATAGCTCAAGTGTGAAAGGGTGATTGATAGTAGGCGTGGACAGTGGGCCAAAGGGCCTGTTTCCATGCTGTTTCTTTCAATCAATTAATCAATCAATTAATTCCAATTGCCTCACACAAACACTTTGGAATGATAATTATGATGTAGAAAACGTGGCAATTAACTTTATAATCTGTTTTAGGTCATTGGTTGAGTAATAAATTTTCTGCACTGCTTAATAAGGCAGTCTAATGGTTGAATAAGAAAATAACTGCAGATGCTGGTACAAATCGATTTATTCACAAAATGCTGGAGTAACTCAGCAGGTCAGGCAGCATCTCGGGAGAGAAGGAATGGGTGACGTTTCGGGTCGAGACCCTTCTTCAGACTAATGGTCTAATGGTTGATATTGCTTAAGCTGAATCAGTTCCTTTTCCTGACTTTGTTTGTTCCTGCAGGAATCATGATTATTGAATTTTCTCTCTCTTTTGAATTAAGGGAGGTTCCCTTACCCTGGCATGGAGTGAGTAGCACATGCTTTGTAATTCCTGGTTCTTGGCTGCTACCTTTCCCCCTAATTATAGAGTCCACTATCACTACCAGATTTTCTATGAGCCCAGACTTGGGCACAATATTGGGCCCAAAAGTGAGCATCCCCATTTATTGAATAAGAAATCTCTACCCTTGTATTTAATTCCCATTACAATAAACCTAATCACCCACTGGCCCCTGTATGATAGCAGTTAAGACATCCTGACTTTGTACTCAAATTCTCTTGCAATAAAGGCATTTCTAGTTCCTTGCTGTGCCTCAATTTTAACACCCAGTGATTTCTGTACAGAACTCCTTGAAATACAACATTTTACAATCTGTAATCATTAAACAATAGCTTGGCATTTCTATTTTTGACCTATCAAAGAAGATTACTTTACATTTTTGATCAAATCCTACAGCAAATATGGGGCCATTTCAGACCATCTGACCGCAATGCCTATCTATGTTAATTCCATTTGCTCACATTAGGCCCATATCAGCCTGCATTTTTCCTATCCAAGTACCTATCCAAACACCTTTTGAACATTGTAATTGTACCTGTTTCTACTACCTCCTCTGGCAGATATTCACTACTTTTTCTGTGAAAAATAAATTCCTCAGATTTCCTTTAAATTTTTCAAATATCATCTTAAGCATGTGCCTCCCAACTCCCCTGCCCTGGTAAAATGATTCTGACCATCTATCCTATCTGTCCTTTTCCAAATTTTATAAACTTCCATAAGGTTGGGAGAGTGGGCAAAGAAGTAGCAGATAGATTATAACATTAAAAAAAGTGTGTGGTTATGCATTTTGCTGGTAGGAATAAAGGTGTAGACTGTTTTCTAAATGGGTAGTGGGTTCAGAAATCAGAAGTGAAATGGGAATGCTGATGCAGGATAAACAAAAGGTTAATTTGCAGGTTGAATTGGCAGTAAGGAAAGCAAATGCAATGTTAGCATTCATTTCAAGAGGACTAGAATATAAAAGCAGGGATATAATGTTGAGGCTTTATAAGGTGCTGGTCAGACTGCATTTGGAGTATTGTGAGCAGTTATGGGCCCCACATCTGAGGTAGGGATGTGCTGGTGTTGGAGAGGAGTTTTTTAGAATGGTCCCAGGGATGATTAAGTTAATGTACGTTTGACAATGCTGCGCCAGTACTTCCTGGAGTTTAGAAGGATGAGGAGGATCTCATTGGAACTTACCAAATAATGAAAGGCCTGAATAGAGTGGATGTGGAGAGCATGTCCAGAATGGAAAGAACAGTACAGCATAGAAACAGGCCCTTTGGCTCACAATGTATGAACCAAGATAAACTAATCTCATCTGCCTACACACAATCCATATCTCTCCATTCTGTGCATATTCTCATGCCTTTCCAAAAGTCTCTTGAACACCACCGTCGCAGGCAGCAGGTTCCAGACATCCACAACTCTCCGCACATCCTCTTTAAACTTTGCCCTCGCACCTTAAACGTATGCCCTCTAGTCTTTGATAATTCCACTCTGGGAAAAAGATTCTGACTGTCCACCTATCCATATCTCTCATAATTTTATATGCTTCTCGCAGGTCTCCCCTCAACCTCTAATGTTCCAAAGAAAACAATCCAAGGCTGTCCAACCTTGCTTTATTGCTAATACCCTCTAATCCAGGCAGCATTCTGTGAAACATATTTTGCACCCTTTCCAAAGCCTCCACAACCTTCCTCTATCGGGGCGACTAGAACTGCACGTAACCCTCTAGATGTGGCATAACCAATTTTTATAAAGATGCATATGACTTCTTGACTCTTATACTCAATGCCCCAACCAATGCAGGAAAGAACATCATATATCTTCTTTGCCACTCTATCTACTTGTGTTGACATTTGCAGGGAGTATGGACTCTGATCCCTTTATACATCAATCCTGTTAGGGCCTTGCCATTAATTATATATTTACCTTTGCATTCAACCTCCCCTAGTGCAACAGTTCATACTTGCTCAGATTAAACGCCATGTGCCATTTCTCTGCCCATTTGTGTAACTGGTCTATATCTCGTTGTATCTTCTGACAGCCTTCCTCACAGTCCTCGACTACAACAATCTTGGTACCATCTGCAAACCTTTTAACCAACCCATCTATATTTACATCCAAGTCATTTATATACATATATATATGATTTGGATTTAGTGTGGAGGAAGGAACTGCAGATGCTGGTTTACACCGTAGTCACATAATGCTCGAGTAACTCAGTGGGTCATGCAGCATCTCTGGAGAAATGGAACACGTGATGTTTCGGGTCGAGACTCTTCTTCAGACTATCTTACATATTAGTATTAGGCCTTAGGTTGAGGTCCTCGCATTCAATTTTAAGGACTTGCTCTAGTCTACCTTGAGCACAGACTTTCCACAATAAAAATTATTCAAAATTCTGTGACACTGCATTGTGTTTTATGAATTTCACAAGTTAAAATATTTGCCAAGGTTCCCAACCAAAGTGGTTTGACAAAGGAATATCATTGATGTTTTTGGTTGTTTTATGTACTGCAGTGGTTTGGAATTATATAAACTCCAGGTATAATTGAACAATAGAGTGAGTTAAAGCCCCCACAATGCCATCAGGGGCACAGACCATACAATTACACTCTGTCCACCTACTCAGTAGAAGGATTATCAGTGTCAGACTTGGTTTTGGTGTCAGACTTGGTAGTCAGCCCAGCATGAGTCAGCCCAGTGGGTGCATGGCATGGGTGTGGTAGGGCAGGATATAGACAATAGATAATAGACAATAGATAATAGGTGCAGGAGGAGGCCATTCGGCCCTTCGAGCCAGCACCGCCATTCAATGTGATCATGGCTGATCATTCTCAATCAGTACCCCGTTCCTGCCTTCTCCCCATACCCCCTGACTCCGCTATCCTTAAGAGCTCTAACTAGCTCTCTCTTGAATGCATTCAGAGAATTGGCCTCCACTGCCTTCTGAGGCAGAGAATTCCACAGATTCACAACTCTCTGACTGAAAAAGTTTTTCCTCAACTCAGTTCTAAATGGCCTACCCCTTATTCTTAAACTGTGGCCCCTTGTTCTGGACTCCCCCAACATTGGGAACTTGTTTCCTGCCTCTAACGTGTCCAACCCCTTAATAATCTTATACGTTTCGATAAGATCTCCTCTCATCCTTCTAAATTCCAGTGTCTACAAGCCTAGTCGCTCCAGTCTTTCAACATATGGCAGTCCCGCAATTCCGGGAATTAACCTAGTAAACCTACGCTGCACGCCCTCAATAGCAAGAATATCCTTCCTCAAATTTGGAGAGCAAAACTGCACACAGTACTCCTGGTGCGGTCTCACTAGGGCCCTATACTCAACTCCTCTTGTTATGAAGGCCAGCATTCCATTGGCTTTCTTCACTGTCTGCTGTACCTGCATGCTTCCTTTCAGTGACTGATGCACTAGGACACCTAGATCTCGTTGTACGTCCCCTTTTCCTAACTTGACACCATTCAGATAATACTCTGCCTTCCTATTCTTACCACCAAAGTGGATAACCTCACACTTATCCACATTAAACTGCATCTGCCATGCATCCGCCCACTCACACAACCTGTCGAAGTCACCCAGCAACATCATAGCATCTTCTTCACAGTTCACACTACCACCCAGCTTTGTATCATCTGCAAATTTGCTAATAGTACTTTTAATCCCTTCATCCAAGTCATTAATGTATATTGTAAATAGCTGCGGTCCCAGCACCGAGCCTTGCGGTACCCCACTAGTTACTGCCTGCCATTCTGAAAGGGACCCATTTATCCCCACTCTTTGCTTTCTGCCTGTCAACCAATTTTCTATCCATGTCAGTACCCTACCTCCAATACCATGTGCTCTAATTTTGCCCACTAATCTCCTATGTGGAACCTTGTCAAAGGCTTTCTGAAAGTCAAGGTACACCACATCCACCGGCTCTCCCCTGTCAATTTTCCTAGTTACATCCTCAAAGAATTCCAGAAGATTAGTCAAGCATGATTTCACTTTCGTAAATCCATGCTGACTCGGAACAATCCTGTTACTACTATCCAAATGCTCCGCAATTTCGTCTTTTATAATTGACTCCAGCATCTTCCCCACCACTGATGTCAGACTAACTGGTCTATAATTTCCCGTTTTCTCTCTCCCTCCTTTCTTACAAAGTGGGACAACATTAGCTACCCTCCAATCCACAGGAACTGTTCCTGAATCTATAGAACATTGGAAAATGATCACCAATGCGTCCACAATTTCTAGCCCCACCTCCTTAAGTACTCTGGGATGCAGACCATCAGGCCCTGGGGATTTATCAGCCTTCAGTCCCATCAGTCTACCCAACACAATTTCCTGCCTAATCTATCCCATTGTCAATGGGATATCTATCCCATTGACAAAGTTCTGTGCCCACATATCGTAAATGCTGCCAGGCTTGCTTGGGGTGATGGACTTAATTATTCTTTATTCCCTTCCCTTAGGTTTGCAACTGTCATGGAGAGCACATTTGTTGTTAGAACTTCTTCAAAGTGGCCTAACTGATTGTCATTGCTGTGAAGAAGTAATCCCACAGCTCAGCAATATCTGCCTTTTCATTGTGAGGGACTGCCTGGCTGAAACCGAAGCAGATGCTTCCGAAGTACCAACCCTGGATATTATGGGATGTCTCCAGAGGCTGGAAAGAAACAGATATGCAGACATGATGATCCTTAGGGAATTGACTGAGCTATGGAGCGAGGGATTAGCTGAAAACTTCCAGAAATGTGTTCCTTTGATTGCTCAACTTGTTAAAGACACTTTCCCCCATGTGGATACAATGGAGTTCGATACAGTTCCAATACGAAAAGGTGTTTATCAATGCCATCCCCGATCTGTTAAGCGAGTTACCAGCTTCAAAGGTAATCAATCTGTTTCTATCAGTATCCCATCTTGGTGGAGCAAGTTTCAACAGCGGCTAAGTGGGTAGTATTCTTTCCTCTGATCCAAAAGGTTGTTAATTCAAATCCCACTCCAGAGATTATAGTATAAGTATCTAGGACAGCACTGCAGTGTTGATGATGTGCTGTGCTGTCAGAGGTGCCATCTTTTGAATGTGGCATTAAACAGAAGTCTGTCCGTTGTCTTATGTTGATGTAAAGGTGACATGGCATATATTATGAAGAATATTGCTCTGGCCAATGTTAATCTCTCATTCAACATCACAGAAATAGATGATTTGGTCAATTACAATGCTGTTTGTGAGAGCTTGCAGTGGGCAAATTGGGTTCTGCATTTCCATTCCGTGATTATACATCATTAGAGGTGAAGTTCTGTAGAATGTTCCAATGTTGTAAGGCTCCATAAATGCAAGACTTTCTTCCTTTCCTACATGGGAAATATTCTACTTTCAGTAATGTTCATGTAGATCTATGCAGCCCAGGAATAAGGGAGGGGATATAGTCCCCACTGTCATAGAGGAGGGGAGAGGGCCTGTGGGCAAGTAGCATCATGTTCATAAGTTCATGTTACATGAGCAATAGACAATAGGTGCAGGAGTAGGCCATTTGGCCCTTCAAGCCAGCACCACCATTCAAAGTGATCACGGCTGATCATTCTCAATCAGTGCCCCGTTCCTGCCTTCTCCCCATACCCCCTGCCTCCGCTATCCTTAAGTGCTCTATCTAGCTCCCTCTTGAATGCATTCAGAGAATTGGCCTCCACTGCCTTCTGAGGCCAAGAATTCCACAGCAGAATTAGACCATTCGGCTCATTAAGTCTACTCCGCCATTCAATCATGGCTGATCAATCCTTCCCTTTCAACACCTTTCTCCTGCCTTTTCCCCATAACCCCTGACATCCGTATCATGAAGAGAGAACAGAAATATGTTGGTTTAGATTCAGGCTTGTGGGGTAGAGGAGAGTGGAGCCATGAGCAGGTGAGAAGGACCAGGGGGTGGTGATGCACTTCGGAATAATGTTCAATGAATGTGGGAATAGGGCTTAGGTGTTTAGATCATGTAGATCAAGAGAGAAGAGGAGAAAGGTGGACTCTTAATAGGTGTGGCGGCAAAGAAAATTACTGAAAAGAAGTTTGAAATAATGCCAACAGGAACCCCATCATATGTCAAGTTTGGGCCAGTCAGGTATGCACTCCAAACACTCATGCTCAGCTGAGGATGGGTAGCTGTCCACCAGCTCAACAAAGCACACAATCAGAGTAAAATCATCTGCCCAGCATTACTAGCTACAAACAATGTGCCACAAACTGATACACATACAATTGTGGTTGGGTCAGGCGTGGAAATGCCACAAGCCCTTCAGCTCCAGTCAGCTACAAAACAGCCAGTCAGATCTGGCCTGCGTCAGTGGACTTCATCTTCCACTAAATGTAATTTGCTTTATCGTGTATCTGTACACTGTGAATGGCACGATTATAATCATGCATTATCTTTCAGCTGACTGGTTAGCACACAACAAAAGCTTCTCACCCTACCTTGGTACACATGACAATAACCTAAACAACTGAATTTCCTCTAGCAGCCTGTTCTGCATACCCACCACCCTAAGTGTGAAAAAGCTTCCTCTGAGGTCCTCTTTAAATCTTTCCCTTTCATTTTAAACCTATGCTCTCTCTCGTGTACCCTGGGGAAAAGCAGGGGCCTGGCTCAGCGGCTTCTCATCAAGGATGGGCTACCCTGCTGCTGGGAGAATAGGCGCAGCACCACGGTCTGCCACACGGCACCATGGTGAAGAGCAGACCCATGTAGAGGATGTAGAAGAACCCATGCAGAACTTGTTGATTCTCCATTCCTGTGATCTTGGCAACATCCGTTTCTTTTATGAAGATGATACAACATATTCATTTTTCAACTAATGCATGAAGTCTTGCTGAGTAATACATTCTCATTAAGAATGCATTCTCTTAATACGTTCTCATTAAGACAGAAACATACATTTCATATCTACAATGTTGACCAATTCTAGTACCAAAAGGAATATAACCTTCCTAACCTCTCCTAATAGATCAGCCCCTCAGATCCTGGCAACATCCTTGTAAATCTTCTCTGCACACTTTCCAGCTTAACAACCCTTCCTCCTATAGCAGGTGACCAAAACTAAACACAATACTCCAAATCCGGTCTCACCAACGTCTAGTATAATTGTAACATGACATCACAACTCAATACCCTGACTGATGAAGGCCAATGTACTGAAAGCCTTCTTGACCACTGTACTTACCTGTGATGCCATTTTCAAGGAACTGTGTATCTGCACTCCTAGATCCCTCTGTGCTACATCATTACCCAGCATCTTGCCATTCACTGTGCAGGTCCTGATTTCCCAAAATTCAACACCTCGTACTTATCTCCATTAACCATTCCTCAGCCCATCTGATCAAGATCCTGCTAGAATTTTTGACAACCATCTTTGTTTCTATGATATCACCCACTTTAATGTAATTTGCAAAACTACTAATCATGCCTTCTATATTCTCATCCAAATTATTGATATAAACCACAAGCATCAATGGATCTACATCAAATCCCTGAGGCACACCACTAGTCACATGCCTCTAGGATGGTGAAAACAACCTTCCCCCATCACCCTCTGCTTTCTTCCATAAAGCCAATTTTCTATCCAGTTGGCTAGCTCTCCCTGGATCCCATGCGATCTAACCTTCCAGAGCAGCCTACCATGCGGAACCTTATTAAATGCTGTGCTTTAGTACATATAGATAACATCTACAGCTTTTTCCTCATCAACCTTTTTGACTACAAAAAGGTTACAAAATGATGTAACTGTAAAGCAGTTTAGAATGTCTGACTGTGTTAAAGATGCTACATAAAAGCATTGTCTGCTCCACTGCAAAATATCCTCAAGGTATGTCTACTTTGAAGAAGTTCTCCCTTCTCCCAGCTAACAATGATCTATTCCATATGTTCCTTGATCTCCATTCCTTTTGTTCTATTTTCACATCTTACACTTCCTTATCTATGTACCTCCCTCTTTTGATAACAGTCTGAAGAAGGATCTTGACCCAAAATGTCACCTATTTCTTCTATCCAGAGATGCTGCCCGTCTCCAGCAGTTTGTGCCTACCTACATAAAACCAAGTTTGTTTATTGCCCATGCCCATGAGCAGCATATAAAATGGGGGTAGGTAATTGGACAGGAATCCCACACTACAGTCCAAATGGAAAGGATTGCAAATAAGTAGACAAATTATTATTTATTTTCTTGCCTGAGTAATCAGTCCATGTCTATTTTTATTTTAGGACTTCCAGCAAGAATCATTCAGAAGGTTATTCAGCCCAAATCTATGTTGTCATTCGTATCAGAGGAAATACCAAGCTTTGGAAACCAGGAGCTGGTGGATGAAGAATATGCACAGCTATGTTTGAGAACATTAAACGTACTTCAGAGGGTCCAGGACTATCAGTCCAATAAGTTGCCAATAAAATTCAATAGACAATTAGACAAAAAAGTAGTTGCAATAGAAATCAGGAGACTTTTGACAGCTGAAGATTTCAGGTGGAATTCCTTTGATTCTGGCATGAGGGCCCGGCTTCTATCTTTGGTTGACTTTGAGCCCCTCTCCTGCAAAAGGTCTTTGTTTCTGAAACTTCATTATGACACCTTCCTTTCTCTAGCAGAGTATTTGAAGTCTAATGAACGGCAGCATTTCCAGTTTGTTTTCGAAGAGGTTCACATGTACCAGTGTAACATGGAGATGCGTGGGGTGCGGAGTGTACGAGATCCTGTGACAATAGACGGAGGAATGGAGGAGGTTTTCCAATTTTCCACCTCCGGTCGTGCTTCCTTTTTGGTCCAGGTTCATTGCAGAGGCTATGTAGACGGTCAATATTTCTTGTGTAACCAACCGCTCCTGTACAAGCTGTCCAATGTATCCAGCAGGTTACAAGAGGAGACTACAAAAGTTGGTACGATAATTGCCAAACAAGCTGGCACGACTTGGGTACGAGAAAATCCTGATGGAGGGTTGAAAGAAATTGCAGAGAGAATAACGCAGAGTTCCATTGGAAATGTAGAAATGGGAAGTTGCTGCTTCCTCATTAATTCATGGGGTGTTGACTGTGGAATCAAGATCCTTTACAAGGATGACACAATCATCGCAACAGCAGAATGGAATGCTGATGTTTGCTGACCTCTGAATGGTGTCAAAATCCCAGTTCCCCACTTCCCTGGCTGCAGAGAGCTGTATTTTGAAATGGGATTTTACCACCATTTTCACCCAGCTTACTGCTCAATGAGCATCTGAGAAGTAGCTAAATTAGTTTGGAAACATAACTCTGTTAAGTGTAATTATTTGGCTGGAGGTATCGTCACCAAGAGACTCAGGTGACAGCAACTAGACCTAATAAGGGCCATTACAGTGCCAGGCAATGACCCACTGCAACAAGAACATCGATATTCCATTGCATTGCCATTGCTGAGTCATACATCATTGACATCTCAAGGTGGTCATGGGAGGAATGTGTTACAATATTGTACATACTTCGAATATACAACAAAGTATATATATATATATATACTTTGTTCCCTCTGATACTGGCAAAATGCAGCTGCAGTATTGTCACCTGCAAAAATGCACTGCAGTTACTTGCCTGGGCTAGCCTGACAACTCCTTTCAAACCTGTACAATAATTTTAGTTTAGTTTAGAGATATAGTATGAAACAGCCCTTCAGCTGACCGAGTCCATGCTGACCATCAATTGCCTATTTACACTAGTTTTATGTATCCCACTTTCGCATCCATTCCCTCCATACTAAGGGCAATTTTACAGAGGCAAATGAACGTACAATCCTGCACATCTTTGGGATGTAGGAAAAAAAACTGTTCCCTGAGGAAACTCAAGCGGTTACATGGAGAACGTGCAAACTCCACACAGCCGAGGTCAGGATCGAACCTGGGTCTCTGGCATAGTGAGGTGGCCGCTCCACCAGCTGTGCCGCCCAAAAAGACAAGAACAGCAGGCAGCAGGCACATGGAAATGTCAGCAGCTACATTCCCCTCCAAGTCACATACTATCCTGGCTTAGAAATATATACCGATGAGCCAAAACATTATGACCTCTGACAGGTGAAGTGAATAACATTGATTATCTTGTTACTATGGCACCTGTCAAGGGTGGGATATATTAGGCAGCAAGTGAACAGTCAGTTCTTGAAGTTGATGTGTTGGATGTAGGAGAAATGGGCAGGAGTAAACACCTGAGTGACGTTGACAAGGGCCAAATTGTTATGGCCAGGCGACTGGGTCAGAGCATCTCTGAAACGGCAAAGCTTGTGGGGTGCTTCCGATCAGCAGTGGTGAGTACCTACCGACAGTGGGCCGAGGAGGGACAAACCACAAACCGGCGCCAGGGCGTTGGGCGCCCAAGGCTCATCGATGCACAAGGGCAACAAAGGCTATCCCGTCTGGTCTGAACCGACAGGTCTACTGTGGCACGTTACAGAAAATTTTAATGGTAGTCACGGGAGGAATGTGTTACAATATTGTATATACTTTGAATATACAACAAAGTATATATGTATATATACTTATATATATACTTCAAGATCATCCTTCTCAACGCCAAATATTACAGATTTAACTGTTTTAAATGATCCTCTCATCCCAGGACTTTTCAAAAATATTCCCCCTCCCCTCCCCCCCTTCACCATCACCAACACCATAGTCACATCTGTGGAGTCATTTAAGTTCCTTGGAACCATCATCTCCAGGGACCTTAAATGGGGGGCCACCATCGATTCCACAGGGGAAAAAGGCCCAACAGAGGATGTACTTCCTGCGGCAACTGAGGAAACACAATCTGCCACAGGCAGTGATAGTCCAATTCTATACTGCTATAATTGAAATAAAAAGATGATAATCTTGCTGGGAATCTTACTATAGGCTCCCAAATAGTCAATCAGAATTAGAAAAACAAGTATGCTGAGAGATTCCAGGCAGCTGCTAGACTAATAAGGTTGTTATAGAAGGGCATTTTAATTTTCCCAATATAGGCTGGGACCTTTCATTGTTCCAAAGGCTTAGATGGGGTGGATTTTGTCAAATATGTTCAGTAACGTTTCCCCAGGCAATAAGCAGAGGATCCTATGTGAGAATGGACAAGGCTTGACCTCTTAGAAAATTGTGCATCTACTTTTATCTATTCCCCTCATGATCTGGATACCTCTATAAGATTACCTTTCATCCCCCTATTTTTCAAGTCCATGTTTGCCCAACCTCTCCTACAGCTCAGGCCCTCAAGTCCTGGCAACATCCCCATAAATCTTCTCTGCATTCCTTCCAGTTTAATAAAATCTTTCTTATAGCAGGATGACCAAAACTGAACACAATACTCCAAACCTCACCAACGTCTTGTGCAACCGTAAAACAACCTTCCAACTTTTATACTCTACCCTGACTGATGAAGGCCAATGTACCAAAATCCTTGACCACCGTATGTACCTGTAATGCCACTTTACATGAACTATACCTGCATTCTTAGATCCCTCTGCTACACAACATTCCCCAAGGCTCTGCCATTCACTGTGAAGATCCCGTCTTGCTTTGACTTCCCAATAGGCAATACCTCACACTCATCACAATTAAACTCCATGAACTATTCCTCAGGCCAACTGCCGAACTAATAAGAATCCTGCTATTAATCTTTAATAGCCATCTTCATTATCTACAATATACTCACTACCTTTTAGTTACATCTTCAAAAAACAATCAGATTTGTGAAACTCAATCTCCCATTTACAAAACCATGCTATCCTTTATCAGCCCCTGTCCATCTGAATGCATATACATCTTATCGCTCAGAATATTCTCCAGTAACCTGCCTAGCACAAATGTTAGGCTCACTGGTCTACAGTTACTAGGCTTCTCCTTGCAGCCCTTCTTAAATAGAGGCACAACATTAGCCACCCTCCAGTCTTCTGGTACCTCATCCATATTTAATGATGATTCATATATCTCAGCCAGGGCACCTACAATTTCTTCTCTACCTTCCGGCAGTATCCCCCAATATATCTGATCAGGCCTGGGAGATTTGTCCACCTTCATATGCCTTAGGACATCTGGCACCTCGACCATAATACTGACTGTCCTCAAGACACGTAGTCTGTCCCAAGTTCCCCAGTCTTCATGTCTTTCACCATGGTAAAAACAGCGAAATACTCATTGAGGATCTTACCCATCTCTTGCGTTTCTACACAGAGATGTTAGCTTTGATTTCTGAGAAGCCCTATCCTTTAGTTACCCTCTTTCCTTTAAAGTACATAATCTCCTGCCTCCTTTTTGCCCTCTTGATTTCCTTCTTATGCTCGGCAGTTCCCGAAATTCCTCTAGGGATACTCATTTGCCTATACCAGTCCCGTGCATCCTTCATTTTCCTTACCAGGAAAATAGAATTTCTACTGAATGAAATGTTTCAATTATCTTTTTAATTTTGTTTCCCTGAGGAATTATTTTTTTCATCTGATATATGCAAGTTTCATTTCATTTTCAGCTCGCTAATGCACCATTGTTTAAGCTTCAAGTTCACTGTAAAATGAAGAAATTGAACAAAACTATTACTGAATTTCCCCAGTTGGGAAGGACTAGCATGTTGTTGTGCTTGTCCTTTCTGTAGAGCTGTCAGACACTCCCTCACAGCGCCAGTCTCAGGTTCAACCCTGTGTCTGTGTCATGTTTGCATATTCTCCTGTGGCCTTGTGGTTTCCTTTGGGTGTTCTGGCTTCCTTCCACATCCAAAGGCATGCAAATTGATAGGTTAATTGGCTGCTATTAAATGCCCCTGGTTTGTAAGTGAGTGGTAGAATCTAGGAAAGTTTATGAAATGTGGGTAAAATAAGAAATGGAAGCAATGTAGGATGAATGTAAATAAATGGATTATGATTGGTGTAGATTGATATGCAGATGGCTGGTTTCCATGCTCTATGATTTAAACGTCTATGATTTAAACGTTTAAACTAACAGGGCAGGGGGATGGGAACCAATGCAAAGAGACAGGAGGAGGACAGAAGCAAAAGGTAGAAGTGAGATAAGAAAAGCAAACCTGAAAGCTTTGTGCCTTAATGTGAGGAGCATTCGTAATAAGGTGCATGAATTGATTGCGCAGTTTTAATTAATTAAGTAAGTTTTAATTAAGGGATATGATATAGTTGGAATTATGGAGACTTGGCTCCAGGGTGACCAAGGCAGGGACTTCAGAACCAGGGTCACAGTTTAAGAATAATGGGTAAGCCATTCAGGACTGAGATGAGGAAAACCTTTTTCACGGAGAGAGTTGTGAATCTGTGGAATTCTCTGCCACAGAAGGCAGTGCAGGCCAGTTCACTGGATATTTTCAAGAGAGAGTTAGATTTAGCTCTTAGGGCTAAAGGAATCAAGGGATATGGGGTAAAAGTAGGAACGGGGTACTGATTTTGAACGATCAGCCACGATCATATTGAATGGCGGTGCTGTCTCGAAGAGCCGAAGAGCCTACTCCTGCACCTATTTTCTATGTTTGTGAGATGGACAATTTGGATGAGAATGAAGACAGGATTATTAAATTTGCAGATGACACTGAAGTGGGTGATAATGTAGATAGTGAAGATGGTTATCAAAGTACAGTAAGATCTTGATCATTTGGGCAATTGGTTAGAGAAATGGCTAATTGAGTTTAATGCAGATAAATGTATGATGTTGCACTTTGGGAAGTTTAAACAGTAAATGGGAAGTGTTGTAGAGCAGAGAGATCTAGAATCCCAGTCATACCATGTGCAATGTCTACAATACATATTCTAGTTAAGCTACTCCAACAGTAATTTCAAACTGTCTATTTCTACCACCAAGGTGGGCAATGGCAGTAGGTGCATGGAAACACCACCATCTACAAGTTCCTATCCAAATTTGCAAACTTGTTTTTGATTTGAAAAGATATTGCCACTAATTCTTTGCCATTGTGTCTAAATCTTGGAATTTCCTTCCCAAAAGCACTGTAGAAATACCCGCACCAGAACTGTCATTGTTCAAGAAGGTGGATTATCAACATCTCAGTAACGTTTAGGGATAGGCGATAAATTCTGATCATGCTACCAACAACCTTATTCAAGAAAAAAATGACTTAAAAGAAAACCTCTGCTCTCCTCTTTTGAGCAGCCCACCTATCCAGACCAGTCTGTTCTCCACTCTCCCCAAGTACCCCTAACATTAGACTATCCCCTACACCTGAAGCAACCCACCTCTCAGATGTCCAGTCTTCCCTTACACCTCACCTCTTGCACACTGGAAATACTCAGCTTCCAACCCTCATCGCACAACTTCCTCTCAGTCCCTCTCTGCACCTCAAATCTAACCCAAGCACTCTCTTCTCAAACTATCTCAGGTTCTCCCCTTCATCACAACTCTTATTCCTTCTCTTCCCCCCGCTACTCTTATTCAGGATGCATCACAGCTTCGTTTGGGAACAGCTCCATACAAGACTGCAAGAAATTGCAGCGAATTGTGAATGCATCCTAGACCAACCAACCTCCCTTCTATTTTCCCCATTTATACCCTATGCTGCCTCAGCAAGGCCAGCAGCATAAACAAGGATGAATCACACCCTAGCCTCTCACTATCTACCTCTTTGGTGACCCTCAGACTATCCTTGATTGGACTTTGTTGGCTTCAACTTGCACTAAACATTATTCCCTTATTTAATAATATATTTCTTTATTTGTCCCACACCGAGGAAATTTGCATTATCATGTATCTATACACTGTAAATGGCTCAATTGTAATCATGTATTGTCTTTCTGCTGACTGGATAGCATGCAACAAAAGCTTTTCACTGTACCTCAGTACACGTGACAATCTAAACTGAATGTATCTTTAGAAAGGATATGAGCAATAATTTCTTTAGACAGAGGATGGTGAATCTGTAGAATTCATTGTGACAGAAGGGTGTGAAGGCCCTCATTGGGTACGATTGACAGATCATTCCTAAGGCAGAGATTGACAGATTCTTGATTAGTAAGGATATCAAGGGTTATGGGTTTCTCTTGGTTTAATTCCTTTCCCCCTCCTTCACCTCTTTGTCTCCTAAAGATCTAAATACCTCTTCTTCTCTCCCTCAGTTATCCCCCCCCCCTCTGCTTCCAATCCCTTGCTTTCCTGAAAATTAAAAAAAAACTGCAGGTGCAGGAAATCTAAAATAAAAAGAGAAAATGCTGGAAACACTGAGCAGATCAGACCATATTTGTGGGAAGAAAAACAGTTAACCTTCATTCCCCCCCCCCCCCATCCCAGCCTTTAATTTCCTCTCTTGGTGTGTTCAAGGCAGACTTGAAATTTATTGCACAATAGCTGCTGACATAAAACCAAGAGTAAAAATGTTCACATGCTGAGAGTCATGTGATCAGATCACATGCTCAAATGTTGTAACTGGGCATTACACGACCAGAATGACACATGATCAAATCTTTAGAAAAGGTTCCAATAAAAATTAATAACTATTCTAAATGTCATTTCTATTGTCTATATTGTTCCTAACAAAATGAATCACCGTACTCATCACTGCATTGAATGTTATGTCTATTGATTTCACTGATATATGTGTGTCCTAATCGAGTTCTAAAATGATATGGAAAAGACCTATATTCCTAATAGTGACCCTAGTGGACAGGATTCTTCTCACTTATAACCAAAATCTTTCATCAAGTATCGTTTCCAGAACTGGAGGCATTATTGCACTGGAAGCCAATAGTTTAATTAGCTCTGGATGATAAAAAGATTGAGATACTGCATATGGACACCATAGTTGTTGATGACTTCAAGTTTACAGGGTTGGCCAGGGCACGGTAGCGCAGCGGTAGAGTTGCTGCTTTACAGCGAATGCAGCGCCGGAGACTCAGGTTTGATCCTGACTACGGGTGCTGCACTGTAAGGAGTTTGTACGTTCTCCCCGTGACCTGCGTGGGTTTTCTCCGAGATCTTCGGTTTCCTCCCACACTCCAAAGACGTACAGGTATGTAGGTTAATTGGCTGGGTAAAATGTAAAAATTGTCCCTAGTGGGTGTAGGATGGTGTTAATGTACGGGGATCGCTGGGCGGCACGGACTTGGTGGGCCGAAAAGGCCTGTTTCCGGCTGTATATACATGATATGATATGATATGAGAGCATTGGGAGAGTCAGATCTATTACAAACACAAATGGGTTGAGTTACGAGGAAATGCTATAGATGCTGAAAATGGTGGTCTTCATAATAAGGGATCTGTACCTCTGCTCAGGATCAAACAGATACAACAGATCCGACCCGGTTCAACTTCAGACTTTAAACGAATGTTACGGAGTTAGCAGTGGTGTCTGAAATAGTTCACTGTTTCCTCAGGAGCACAGTTTCTATGTGCCAGCTGTAGTTTGATCATGACTATCAATTTCAGAGGATTGTAGGTTAAAGTCCTACCCTATTATTGGTGGGTTTCAGGTGGTGCTGATCCAGGACCTGTCAGGGCGTATATTACGCCACAGTACCAACCAAAGAGGAACACAGTATTTCTCTTTCTCAAAGAGAAATGCAATATTTCTCCTTCTATTGGTTACCATTTGCAATTCAAGCAACTTCACACTAAAACATTATTACAGGGGAGCGTGCAGAACTATAAATTTGGTGGTATTTCGAGCAGGATGCTCGCCAAGGAACAAACGCACATTCAATATCTTTGCTGTCATTAAATCAAGTCGCAAAACATTTAATATCCAGGAAGTCATCATCAATCAAATGAGACCATCACATAAACACAGTGACTAACATAGCAGATCAGAAGCTGGTCATCCTGCATTGACCAATTACGAAGAAAGCCCATCAATGCTTCTACTTTCTGAGTAGACTGAGGAGGTTTGGTATTTTAACGACGAATCTCTTGAACTTCTACAAGTGTACGGTAGAGTCATACAGTGTGGATACAGGCCCTTTGGCCCAACTTGCCCATGCCGACAAACATTACACTACACTAGTCCCACCTGCCTACATTTGGCCCATATTTCTCTAAACCTATCCTATCCATGTACCTGTCTAAATGCTTCTTAAATGTTCTGATAGCACGTGCTTCAACTACCTCTACCGGCAGCTCGTCCAATACACCAACCACCCTTTGTGAAAAAGTTACCCCTCAGGTTCCTATTAAATCTTTCACCCTGGAAAACGACTGTAACCCTGGAAAAAGACTGCATTCATCCTATCTATTCCCCTCATGATTGATACACGAATAAGATCAGCACTCAGCTTCCTGCAGGGATAAAGTCGTAGCCTGCCAAACTTGAGTCCTGGAAGTTCTTGAATTATAGTGAGGTTGCTTTAATCAAGCCTACTGAAAATATTCAATCGCAAGACTTCCGGCACAATTCCGGCAGCTGAATTTCCTCGTTTGCTCGCGTTACAAAATCATTCTGCCTTTGGAGCTCCGGGGTGCAGCCCTCCTCTGGTCCCGGGTGATAGACAGCGGAGACCCCGCCCCCGTGACGCAACCTGTCACATGAGCGGCTGGTGGCCCGGCTGCGATCGAGTTGTCCGTCTCACAACGAAAGTGCTCTTCTCTCTGCCGCCATGAGCCTTGTCGTCTCCTATCGCCTTTTGACACCACTACTGCTGTTTGGTAAGGCAGGCAAGCAGAAGCCGGCGCCCGCCAGCTTGTGATTAACTGTGGTCGGTGTGTTGCCAGACGCCAACGCCTCCCTCCCCTGCCCAGCCCGGCGAGCGGGGCCTGCAGTTTGTATTTGACTCGGCGCGGGGATGAGTAAACTGCTAGACCGCGCGGCGTCGTCACTGGCCGGGGGCGAGCGGCGCTCAGGCCGCGAGAAGATGGCAACCGCCTGCTTGAGGGAGGGAGGGGTTGGGCTTGCGGAGAGGTGGCGGTCACGTGAGGCGTGGAATGATCGAGAATCGGGAGGGAGCACCTGACGTAATTTGAGACCAGGGAGTCCTCCCCCGGGGTCGTGGAGGGATCTCCCCTACTGGAGGTGAGGTGGATAACTTCCCTCTGATGTCATGAAGGGAACGGATAGATCCCTTAACCCCTCCCAGGTGTTAGGTTGGCTTTCTTCCTTGTGTCATGGTGGATGTTGGTGGGGTGGGTCCCTTGCTCCTGACCCCTATGTCATGGAGTACTCCCCCAGTGGAGTCACGAGGGCAGGGAGGTGTCATTCCCCCACCAGGGTCATGAGGGTGGTTTGTCACCAGGTGGTTTGCTCCCCTGTTGAGGCAGTGGGGTGACGGAGGGGTGCTCCCTCGTCGAGGCAGTGGGGCAAGGGAGGGGTGCTCCGTCGTTGAGGCAGTGGGGCAAGGGAGGGGTGCTCCCTCGTTGAGTGGGGCAAGGAAGGGGTGCTCCCTCATTGAGGCAGTGGGATGAGTGGTGACCAGAAACGTGTACAATTCTCCAAATGTGGCCTAACCTTTGTGTGAAAAAGTTACCCCTTAGATTCCTATTAGATCTTTTCCCCTTCACCTTACAACCTATGTCCTCTGGTTCGCAATTCACTTTTTCTGGGCAAGAGACTCTGTGCATCTGTCCCTCTCATGATTTTATACACCCCAAGAAGATCATCCCTCATCCTCCTGCGCTCCAGCCTACTCAGTTCCCTGTCGCTCAAATCCTCTAGCCCTGGCAACATCCTTGTAAATCTTCTCTGTACCCTTTCCAGCTTGACAGCATCTTTTCTATAACATGGTGCCCAGAACTGAACACAATACTCTAAATGTGGTCTCACCAGTGTCTTATACAACTGCAACATGACCTCCCAACTTCTATACTCAATACTCTGTTTGATGAAGGCCAATGTGCCAAATGCCTTTCTGACCGCTATCTACCTGAGAGGCAAAGACAGTAAGAATATTTGTGCAAGGAGGGAAATGTCAAATGTTCGAGGGCTTTGCAATGTCAGAGGGAGATAGTTTAAAGAAGCTGTATGGGGCAAGTATTTTTACAGAATATTTTCTTGTCATCCAAGGTTCTTAAATTTTGCCATCTTTGTCCTTCATTGCAGAAGTGTTCTGATCTTTAACTTGGCTTTAAAGAATTCGGATGTGGATTTGCCCTCAAACAGCTGTCCTCATCTATTTTCTCCGAATACTGTTGTAACTTGCCTTCTCCCAATTTAGCACAATCACCTGAGAGCCGTTCATATTCTACCTGTATCTTAAAACATGTAGAATTATGGTTATTGTTCCCAAACTGTTCTGTCACTGAAACTTTGATCTCCTGGCCAAGTTCTTTGGTGAATTTTGTACATTTTCTTGAGATCTCGGTCTAAACTCGAGTGAATGCATCCCACTCTACCAGGTCCTACTGCACATCGAAAACCCAGCATCCCTGAAAGCACTTTGGTGGATT
Organism: Rhinoraja longicauda; assembly: GCF_053455715.1. Taxonomy (NCBI): domain Eukaryota; kingdom Metazoa; phylum Chordata; class Chondrichthyes; order Rajiformes; family Arhynchobatidae; genus Rhinoraja; species Rhinoraja longicauda. The sequence continues at coordinate 27,286,910 of NC_135964.1, read as the reverse complement.
ATTTTCATGAGAGCCCAGAGAGGAAGGAATCAAATGAGAGTTATTTTATCTCTTGTCATCTGAGCCTGAAAGGAAGAATGGGTAAACAACCATGGAAATCTGAGCTGAGCCATGTGATACACCTCCTCCCACCTTTATCTCCCTATCACTTTTTAACTCTCAGGCAAAATTCAGCAAGCTGAACCGTTGAAACTTATAACTGACAAGAACAGAGTGGACCCGTTGGGCCCAAAGCTCTCCTGCATTGATGTAGCACCTTCCCTCTCCCCCTTCCCTCCCGGGCCCCCCCCCCCCCCCTTCACCCACTCAATCCCCCCTCAACCTCCCTTATACCCCCCTCCACTCTTAGGAAACGTACATACAAATTGAGTTTTTTATATATATATATATATATATATACTAGACCAAGTTGACCGGTTGGGCCCATTCCTCGTAGAGGGGGGACAGGGAAGTGGAGAGGGTGTCACTGACCTGGGGCTTACATTATTATATTTTAAGTAGTATTATATATAATTATTTTTATTATTACCCTGGAGGGGTGTGTGTGTGCGCCGCGCTGCCAGCTGGGGGTTGTAGTCCAGTCTGGGGCGCTGGGACCGGGCGGGAGTGGAGACTACACCTCCCGGTGCGCAACATGGCGGGGGGAGGCGCGCAGAAAATGGCGGAGCGGGCGGAGAAGGAGAAGAAAGAGAGCGGCCGCCATTGTTGTTCGATTCATCGACGACGCAGTCGGTTGAAGCGGGCGCGGGAGGAGGAGGAGAAGAAGGAGAGCGACCGCCATTGTTGGAGTTGTCGACGGCGCTGTCAGTTAAAGCGGGCGCTGGAGGAGACGGAGGCCGTCCGTTGAAGCGTGAGACGGAGGGGAACGATGACGCCGGTTGAAACGGGTGCTGGAGGAGACGGAGGGGAACAATGAAACGATGGGTACAACATCCATTTTCCTCCTGCTCGGAGTCTCCCACGGGAGCGAGCGAGCCCGGAGAGGAAAGGGGAGAGGGAGCCATTCACCCCGGCCCGCGGCGGCCAGCAGCAGGAGAGCGGCCTGCCGGTGGCCATCTTCTTTCGCCTTCTCTCTGATGCTGCGCTGCACCATGGGAGGAAGGTCTGCGCTGCACCAAGGGAGGAAGGTCAACGCTTCCCCGACTGTGCACACGCACACACGGGATTAGATGTGAGATATGTTTTGCATCGCCCTCAAAGTTTTAGATATGATAGTGACGTTTAAGATTCTTTTCGATTGGCATATGGAAATGCAGGGAATAGAGGGACATGCATCACGGTGCAGGCAGATGTGGTCAGTTCAGCTTGGCATCATGTTCGACACAAACATTGTGGACTGAAGTCCCGTTCCTGCTCTGTAGTTCTATATTCTATATAATCTGCCTAATAGTAGAGGGGAGAAGACAAAATAACCTGGATGAAAAAAGTCCTTGATTATGTTGGCTACTTTCCCGAGGCAGTATGAAGTGTAGATGGAGTCGATGGGGAGGCTGGTTTGTGCGATGGACTGGGCTACATCCACAATTTTCTGTAATTTCGTGGACTTGGGCAGAGCTGTGACCAAACCAATCTGTGAAAGATCCCAAAAAGATGCTTTCTGTGGAGCGTCAGTTGATGGTGGCAAGAATCGTTGGAAACCTGCCGAACTTCCTTAGTCCGAGGAAGTGGAGGCATGTGTGTTTGTTTAGCCACAGCTTCATTTTGTTGGTCCGAGACAAATTGTCGATGATGATGTTCCAAACAGTCGATTTTGGTAAGCCTAAGGTTTGGCTGATGTCTCTAACAGCTTCAAAAGGTTTTACAAAACTGATGGTCTAGATTAAAGAAATGTTGCAATGTCTCATCTGGCAGATGGAATGAAGCCTTTCAGCACCATTGATGCTGATTGGGATATTCCTCCACCTCGATTTCTGAAGTGAATAATTAATTCCTTCGTCTTACTGACATTGTTGACGTCTTATTGACATTGCAAGTTTATTGTCAAGGCACAATGTTACTGAGCTTTCTATCTCCTTCCTGTACTCTGTTTCATTGTTGTTTGATATCTGGCCCACTATGGTGGTGTCATTTGTAAACTGGTAAATGGAGTTCGAGCAGAAATTGGCTGCACAGTTATGAGCGTATAGGGAGTATAGGAAGGGACTGACAACACATCCTTAGGGGGACCGTAGAATTATCATAGAAAATGTTTTGTCACCTTGCCTCTCTGATTGTGGTCTCTGGGTCAGTATGTCAAGGATCCAGTGGCAGAGGGGTTGCTGATTCCTAAGTCCGTGTTTGGAGATGTGTTTGGTTGGGATTATGGTACTCAAGGTAATAGTAGACAGATGTAGGTGTCCTTGTTATCTAGATGTTTTCAGAATGGAGTTGGTAGAGGTTAAAGATGTCTGAATACTCATGCCAGCTGGCCAATGCAGATCTTGAGGACAGGGGAGGGGACTCCACCCGGGCCTATTGCTTTCCTCGGGTTAATCCTCTAGAAGGCTAATCCTCTAGAAGGCTAATCTGAGACAGTGACTGTGGACACAGGTGCACCTGAGGCTATCAGGGTGGATAACATGTAAAACGTGTTATAAAATTGTTGCTATGAATAAATAAATGGTGTTATTTTCTAACCCACCCATTTTGTGCCCCATGCCCCATCTGGATTTCCACCTATTTCTCCCCTCCACTCAACCCTCCACCATTTTCCTTGCTCTGGCTTTGCAATCTTCAACTCTTTAAACCTACCTCACACATTCCTTTCTTATCGCTGGCCTTTGTTCCAACCATCTGCCTGTCAAGCCACCCACCCCCCCCAGGCCTATGTCAATTTATTACCTGATACACTTTATCCCGCCCCTTCCCTTTTCCAGCTCCACCCCCTGCCACACACACACACGCACGCACGCACACACACCCCTACACCTTATCCATGTTCTCCAGGGGTGTTGCCTGACCCGCTGAGTTACTCCAACACTTTGTGGTCTTTTGTGTATTAATCAGCATCTGCAATTATTTTTTTCACTGGTTATTTGAAAGTTTTGATGTCTTTGTTAAATGCCATTTAAGCCCATAGGGACATACTGTCGTCCTTTCCAGGAATAACATGAAAATAAATCCATTGCCAAAAGGTGGGATAGATGTTGCTTCATCTGGTATTATGACCCTTTCCATTTACGTTCAATGTTAATATTAGACAGCTTTCTCTTGCAAATTGCACTTTTTTCCTTTGTGTTATTGATAAAATAATTCATTTTTCATGTTAACATTTTTGGGATACAATTTAATACCTGGTGCTTAGTGCTAGTTATTTGAATTTTTAGATGTTTTGATGTCATATGAGTAGAATTAGGCCATTCAGCCCCCCGAGGGTGTTCTACCATTCAATCATAGCTGATCTATTTTTTCCTCTCAATCCCATTCTCCTGCCTTCTCCCTGTAATCTTTGATGCTTTTCATAATCAAGAACCTATCAATTTCTGCTTTAAAACTACCCAATGACTTGGCGTTCATAACAGTCTGCGGCAATGATTTCCACAGATTCATCACTAAAGATATTCATCCTCATCTCCATCCTAAAGGTACGTCATTTTACTCTGGGGCTGTGCACTCTGGTTCTCGATTCTCCCATTACTGGATCCTTTCCACGTGCACTGCATCTAGGCCTTTCATTATCCAGTAGGTTTCAATGGGATCTCGCCTTCATCCTTCTAAACTCCATCGAGTACAGGCCTCTGGCCTTCAAAAGCACCTCATGCGTAACCCAGTCATTCCTGGGATCATTCTTACAAATCTCCTTGGGACCCTCTGCAACACCAGCGCATCCTTCCTCGGATAAAGGGCCCAAATCTACACACAATATTTGAAATGTGGCCTGACCAGCACCTTATAAAGCCTCAGCATTACATACACCCGTTTTTATATTCTATTTCCATCAAAATGAAAGCTAGCATTGCATTTGTCTTCCTGCCAACTCAATCTGCAAATTAACCTTTTGGGAAACCTACACCTGTGCTCCCAAGTCACTTTGCACCTCTGATTTATGAATCCTCTCCCCATTTAGACAGTATTCTACGTCTTTATTCATTCTTCTGAAGTACATGACCGTACACTTTGTTATGCTGCATTCCATTTGCCAATTCTTTACCCACTCTTCCAACCTGTTCCAAGTCCTTCGGCAGCCCATCTGCTTCCTCAACACTACCTGCCCCTTCAGCTAAACTCCAACAGATTTATTCGGTGAGATCTCTCCTTAACAAAACGATGCTCCTTCGGCCTATTTTATGTACTTCCAAGTACCCCAAAACCTCATCCTTAATAATGGACTCTAAAATTTTACCAACTACAGAAGTCAGACTAACTGGCCTATAATTTATTTTACTTTCTCTTGCTCCCTTCTTTAATAGTGGAATTACATTTGGGATTTTCCAGTCCTTCCTGATTATAGTGATTCTTGACAGATCACTACCAATGCCTCCATATTTCTACAGCTACCTCTTTCAGAACCTTTCAGGCTTTTCAGTTTTCCAAAAACCTTCTCAGTAATAGAGACTCTACTCATTTCTGCCCTCTGACTCTTGAATTTCTGGTACATCGCTGTTGTCTTCCATTGTGAAGACTTTTTTGTGGGAATCATAATTGTTTTCTGAGCGACCATCTTAGGACTGAAATTACTGTTGCCCTTGTTAATCTTGCACAGAATTACAGAGAAATCCTCTGACAGTAAATTTTGCAAAATTAGATATCTAATTTAAAATAGACTTTTGCAAGTCATTTATTTCCAGAAGAGATTCATTGCGTGGATGTCAAGTACAGTTTCTTCAATCTGAAATGATAACTGTTTCTCTTTCCACAGATGTTGCCTGACATGTTAAAATCTTTCCAATTATTTGTATTGTATTTATCATTTCCATTATGTTTTTGGAATTGCATTTATTCTAATATTGTCATGCATTTGCAATGCATATGCAGTCTATGCAATCATCTGTATCCCTGCTGTTTGCTGACCTTTAGCCAAATTCAAACTTGTTTATTGTGGGTTTTCTAGCAGCAACTCGCATGTCAGTGCTGGCATAATCAGTTGGTGAGACTTTGCACTCAACAGAATCGCCCATGGCATAATCAGCTGATATGTGTAAGAGTTGGTATATCATATCATATCATATATATACAGCCGGAAACAGGCCTTTTCGGCCCTCCAAGTCCGTGCCGCCCAGTGATCCCCGTACATTAACACTATCCTACAACCACTAGGGACAATTTTTACATTTACCCAGCCAATTAACCTACATACCTGTACGTCTTTGGAGTGTGGGAGGAAACCGAAGATCTCGGAGTAAACCCACGCAGGTCACGGGGAGAACGTACAAACTCCTTACAGTGCAGCACCCGTAGTCAGGATCGAACCTGAGTCTCCGGCGCTGCATTCGCTGTAAAGCAGCAACTCTACCGCTGCGCTACCGTGCCGCCAGTGGGGTAGTGGTCCTGAAAAAGGTCAGGCTACAAAAGAAATAACTTGCCGTTTAGCCAATCGGCAGAAGCTAAGAATGTTCTGCCATTCAAAAAATATTTAGAAAACTAATCATTAAATAATAATGAAATAATAATTTCGAAAGCTTAATTCCTTAAATGCTCAAAAGCATTAATATTTAAATAGAGTCTAGCAAATCAAAAATGAATTGCTCCCTTGTTGCTGTTTCCCTTTCAATAGAAATTAACTGTGAACTGATCCCTGCATTTTTCCTCCAATAAGGAATTATAGTAATTTTAGCCTCCTCATGGAATAGTGTCAGTTAAGTTGCTTATTGTTACATAAGTACTTCAAGCTACAGATTTACCTGCGATTAGTTTTCAGAAAAGGCATGGATCAGGGCACAGCTATTGACTGAATTTTTAATCAGTACAAAGCTTGTATGCTCTTGAGAAAACAATGTACTGACCATCACAAGACCCTTGGTTTATCTCTGCTTTATCTTGCCCTTGTTCGTGTCGCAACACTCGTGTGGTTTTGTTACTTCCAGGCTCTGTTTTTATTATGTTTGTGCCCTTGCTTCCTGAACTCTTAACATAGACGAACTAGAGTATACAAAAACGGCAGCTGCTCAGACTTTGCAAAATCCCTTCTGACCATCACTCCCTCTGTTAACTTGTTTTCTTATACAAAATCCTCAACCTACCACACATTCTCCCATCTTGCAATAAAAAAATTTGCGCATGTTTTGCCCTGTACTTTAAAATCTTCAAACCTGACAGACTCTTAAATGCTTCATTCGTGCAAAATACCTTTGAATATCTATACAGGTACTATACGTTCAAATTATTTACTTTCTTGGAGTAATGGTTTCTTTAAAACATTGACTAAGAAAGTTGCCATGATTGCTGTGCATCTTGAGCTGTTTGATCCTGTTTATTATTTCAAAGGTTTTTTATTGTCACATGTATAAATTAAGGTACAGTGATAGCGAATTACCATACAGCCATACGAAAAAAAAGCAATAAGATGCACAACTACATAAAAGTTAACATAAACATCCACCACAGTGGATTTCCCACATTCCTCACTGTGATGGAAGGTAAAAAAAGTCAAATTTTCTTCCTCTTTATTCTCCCGCAGTCGGGGCAGTTGAACCATCTGTCGGGGCAATCAAAGCTCCGGCAGTCGAATCCCCCGTATCGGTGCAATCAAAGCTCCCAAGTCAGGGCTGTTGAAGCTCCTGCGGCCTGGAGTTCCCGAAGTCGGTCAATGACCAGCGATCACGAGCTCCGTGATGTTCAGTCCACAAGCACCCATGGTTGGAGCTCCAAGGTCGATCCTTGGCAAAGGGATCGCGAGCTCCGCGATGTTAAAGTCCCGTAGGCTCCCCGCGGTGGAGCTCTTGAAAGTCGGTCTCCATCAAAGGCCACCAACTCCTCGATGTTAGGCCGCAGTGCGGACAGAGACACAGAAATAGGTACAGCAGGCAGTGAAGAAAGCCAATGGGGAGTTGAGTATAGGAGCTGCAGTTGTATAGGGCCCTAGTGAGACCGCACCTGGAGTACTGTGTGCAGTTATGGCCTCCAAATTTGAGGAAGGATATTCTTGCTATTGAGAGCGTGCAGCGTAGATTTACTAGGTTAATTCCCGGAATGGCGGGACTGTTTTATGTTGAAAGACTGGAGCGACTAGGCTTGTATACACTGGAATTTAGAAGGATGAGAGGGGATCTTATCGAAACATATAAGATTATTAAGGGGTTGGACACGTTAGAGGCAGGAAACATGTTCCCAATGTTGGGGGAGTCCAGAACCAGGGGCCACAGTTTAAGAATAAGGGGTAGGCCATTTAGAACAGAGATGAGGAAAAACTTTTTTAGTCAGAGAGTTGTGAATCTGTGGAATTCTCTGCCTCACAGGGCAGTGGAGGCCAATTCTCTGAATACATTCAAGAGAGAGCTAGATAGAGCTCTTAAGGATAGCGGAGTCAGGGGGTATGGGGAGAAGGCAGGAACGGGGTACTGATTGGGAATGATCAGCCATGATCACATTGAATGGCGGTGCTGGCTCGAAGGGCCGAATGGCCTCCTCCTGCACCTATTGTCCATTGATACGGAAAAAATCGCATCTCTTTCGAGGTAAGAGATTAGAAAAAGTTTCCCCCATCCCCCACCCCCCACATTAGACCTGGTAGAAGCTGCGCAGATCAAGTCCTTGCCCTCACTACCAATATAGAGGCTGGCTTCCAACGTGCCCTGAAAACTGGTGTTGCTCTCATCGATCTATCATCAGTTTATGACACTGTGGAGACATGGTCTATTGCTGAAAATTTCCAGAATCTTGATGCCATGCGTGCCCTCTCATCCATCCTCAGCAACCGTAGATTTGGGGTCTCGCTTGGGGACCAGACCAGCTCTGTCAGGACCCTGAATGATGGCCTCCCCAGGGCTCTGTCCTAGCTCCCCTACTCTTCAACATCTATGTGAGTGACATGCCAACTACCTCGTCCAGGAAGTTTGCATATGCAGATGACCTTGTCCTTGCCTTCCAGGGAGCTGCCCTTGACGATATCAGCAGAGTGCTAACCCAAGACTTGAAGGGAATGGAGGAGTACTTCACCTTCTGGCGACTTTGTCCCAACCCATCTAAGACAACTGTCACTGTCTTTCACCTCAGCAATCGGCTCGCCAATGCAAAGCTCCGAGTGTCCTTTTGTGATAAGCCAGTGAAGAATGAAGAATTCCCCAAGAACCTCGGAGTCACCCTGGACCATACCCTCACCTATCGTGAACACCTGAAGAGGGTGGCTGATAAACTGAAAGCAGGGGCCAATATCTTCAGGAACCTTGCAGGCAACAGCTGGGGATGCAATGCACACACCGTCCATACCGCAAGCTTAGCTCTGGTCTACTCAACAGCTGGGTTTTGCTCAACAGCTTGGACTAACAGCTGCCACACCAAACGAGTTGACACTGTCCTTCACTCTCTAATGCGGGCCATCACAGGGATGCTTACGTCAAAACCTTTGCAGTGGCTCCCTGTCCTCTCTCACATCGCCCCTCCCAGCATATGCAGAAGGGAAAGGATGTTGAAAGATTGGTGCATCAGCGAGGCTAACCCTGACTTTCCCATCCATGCTGACTTGAACAATCTGCCCAACATGTACTTGCAGTCCCACAAACCCTTCTGGTCTTCAGCCAAATCCCTGGAAGACTTTGACCCCAAGTGTGAGTGGCGCAGAGCCTGGAAAGATGCCAACACCAACAATGGAGAGGTCATCAGTGAAACCACTGGGATTTGACCTCCATCGCAAGCAATGGCTAACTCTGAACAGGATCTGCACCCTCTATGCAAGAATAGCCCATCACCTGCACAAGTGGGGGATGACAGACAGCCCTGCTTGCGACTGCGGAAATCCAGACCAGATCATCCCACACATCATGAATGACTGCTCACTGAGGCTTTTCCCTGGTGGCATCAAGGCCATCCTCCCAGCAACTGATGCTGCCCTGGCCTGGATGTCTGCCCTTGACCTACAACTTTAGGCTGTGCATGCCATATGCAAGAAGAAAAAGACCCCCACATAAAACAAGCTAAAGCACACTAAAAACATACATTTAACACATACTGTTAAAACACAAAGAAGGAAGGACAGACAGACTGTTGGCGAGGCAGCCATTGCTGGCGCCACACAGTGTTTTTGAATGCTTTGTTTCACATTGTACTTCAAGGTATCCAGCTTCTGCAGTTCTTTCCTAAACATCAAGGTATTAGACAATAGGTGTAGGAGTGGGCCATTCGGTCCTTTGTGCCAGCACCGCCATTCACCGTGATCATGGCTGATCATCCACAATCAATACCCCGTTCCTGCTTTCTCATATCCCTTGACTCCACTATCATTAAGAGCTCTATCTAACTCTCTTGAAAGCATCCAGGGAATTGGCCTCCACTGCCTTCTGAGGCAGAGAGTTCCACAGCTTCACAACTCTGAATTAAAAAGTTTTTCCTCATCTCCGTTCTAAATGGCCTACCCCTTATTCTTAAACTGTGGCCCCTGGTTCGGGACTCCCCCAACATCGGGAACATGTTTCCTGCCTCTAGCGTGTCCAATCTCTTAATCTTATATGTTTCAATAAGATCCCCTCTCATCCTAAGTTCCAGAGTATACAAGCCCAGTCGCTCCAGGCTTTCAACATATTGTTTTCTGTTGAGTTTCTCGTTGCACTAGCTTCTCTAGTGCAGTACTTGAAGTATTATCTTCTGATAACTAATATTGTTCCATTGAAATAAAAATGGAGGTCAGTGAGCATCTGTTGGGAGAGAATCATTTGGGTCATGATCTTTCACCAAAACTTCAATTTGGAACATTAACTCTTTTTCTCTGACATGGAAACATCCAGATGAATAATGTTGTAAGATCACTGTTATTTTAGATGTAATGCAGGGTCTGAACAATGTTGTTTACACCCAATTCTTGAGTTTCTTCATTCCAAAGCATTTGAGTTAAAAGCCAATAATCAGTAACGTTTTTAAATTGCTGTTTTCTAAAGATAATTCAAGGCACTGATAAGTGTTCTGAATGTGGACGGACTTGAAGCACATCAGATATTTTTAGGAGGTTTAAAAAAAATAAAAAAATTCTCTGAATTCATTCATAGAACGTGGGTGTTATGAACAAAGCGGTATTTATTCTCCATTAATAATTACTGTCAAGAGCATTGTGGTGAACAAGCTGCTTTCTTGAAACTTTGTATTCCATTTGTTGAAGGCACTCTCAACAACATTGGGAATACCAATAACAATATTTTTATTTCAGAATAGTGTACGACTTATTGGAGAACTGCAATTTACAAGATGCTGCAATACATTTTATAAATGGTCCAAAATGTGGTCTTGGTGTGGGGAAGGAACCTTTAGATTTTATGACATGGTAATCAAATGGATTGCCTGGTATATTATTGAGGAACATTTTGCAGCTATAAAGAATATTGATCATATTCATTTCTAGGAGATGTGGGGTGCTGCTTATTGCATGCTGTTTATTTGGGTCCCTAGTTTGATAATAGTAGGATGCTATTTCACTTGTGAATTAAACTGGTATCTGCAAATTTGGCAAAGGATATTACAGGACCAGTATCCTTTTAAAATTCCACTGCTCTTAAAGCAAGAGTACATGGTTGATCAAACTTACAATGTTTACTTTCTATTGATTTCCAATGTAAATTTAAATTAAGAAATTAACTAATCTTCTTTATGCAGGTTTTGTACAGGTTATATTAACAAAGAGATTTGAGGTTAAAGATGCAGGAAAAATCTGTTTGCTAGCTGAATTCTCGGCAAACTTTTCTCTCAGCTATGAAACCACTACGAAAACGAAGGTAAGTTATGTACATTTTTCCTGAGTTTTTTTAACCATTCATTTGTTTGTCTATTTTTCTTTGTCATCCCTAATTCCTCAAGGAAAAAATGGACAATGGGCAAACTTTAATTGTCCACTTTTTTCCCTTCAGGAATTAGGCGATGACAAAGAAAAATAGACATACCATTAAAGTTTGCCCCTTCCACACATAGCTTACACAAAATATAGCAAAATATTATTATTATTTGGGGAATAGTATAAATTACTCTAACATTTAGTTAGAGATCAAGCAGATAGCTACTTCGTTAATATTTCAAAAGTAACTGAATTGACCTTTACTGGCTAATATTTAACATTGAATCAAGTGCTTAGCTTGCAGAACTGAAATGCCCTTTGACTCACTGGACTGTGCATTTATCTTTAGAACATGTTAGCTCAGTTCAATAGCTGTTTAGCACTTTAGTAGAATATATTAGGAGGGAGAAAGCCTGAAAAGAGGTGGGGGGCAGTAGAAAGCCTGACAAGTGATAGGTGGGTACAGGTGAGGGGAGGATTTGGTTGCCAGATGGGTGGCCAATGGGTGGCTAGTGATGAAAAGCAGACAGAAGGCTGTCGTATAAAGAATAAAGAGGAGTGAAAGGTAGCCAGAGGTAGGGATATGTGGAAGGGATAGGCAAAGGGGAATGGAGGAGTGGGAGAAATGGATGCGTACTGGGGTAGAGGGAGCATAGTAAAGAGAGGGTTGGAAGGGATACAAAGGAGTGGCATGTTATCTAAAATTGATTAATTAAATTTTCATACCATTGTACTGTAAGCTATCATAATGGATATATGGGACACTGTTCCAGTTTGCGTGTGGCCCCACTTTGACAATGGATGAGGCCAAGCCCAGAAAGATTGGTATGGGAAGGGAAGTTAAAATGGTTAGCAGGCCTTGTCAAACTGAGGACAAGTGGCAAGATGGTCTTGCTGATGTATGCTTGGGCTTGCTGATGGAAAGGAGGCCAAACATTCGTCGCACCCTTGTGCAAGAACAAATGTTATGAGCCTGGTTTTGATTTTTGATCGTGAAAAAAAGAAGCCCGTGTTTCAAACATTCTGCAGTTCTGTAATTGCGGGAGTGAACTGTGGGAATCTGACACTCAAAAATGTATGCTGTAGAAGTGAAAAGAGAACAGGCAGTTTAGATTTCCTGTGCAAGAGAGGAAGGGAGCAATGAGACAAGGAGGATTAAAATAGGAGGGATTGAGCCATTGGTATTTATAGAGATGGTTTAGATTGAGTACATTTTGTTTTTGGTTCTGTATCTAATATTGCACTAGTAAAATAAACAAAAGGAACTGCCGATGCTGGTTTGCAAATAAAAGATACAATGCTGGAGTAACACAGCAGCTCAAGCAGCATGTCTGGAGAACATGGATAGGCGACATTTCGGGCCAGGACACTGCTTCAGATGATTATAGAGGGCTCGGGACAAAGTCTAGCAAGTGATAGGTGGATACAGATTAGGGCGATTTTTGATTGGCAGATGGTTGGACAAAGCCTCGAGATGAAAAGACAAAAAGTGTAAGATAAGGATAGAAAATTCACAACATGTGACAGCTGCGCAAGGAATACAGGTGAAAGGGGGCGGGGAGAAATGAAAAGGGAGAAATGGATGCACATCCAGCTGAGGCACAGGGAAGGGGGGGGGGGGCGGAGAATGTATCTAGGTTAGTTACCTAAAATTGGAGAATTCAATGTTCACACCATTAGGCTGTAAACTACCCAAGCGGAATATGAGGTATTGTTCCTCCAGTTTGTGTATGGCCTCGCGCTGCAATGGAGAAGGCCCAGGACAGAAAAGTCAGTATTGCAAATGGTGTTAAAATGATAAGCAATCAAGAGATCCAGCAGGCATTGATGGACCTAGCGCAAGTGTTCAGCAAAACAGTTGCCAAGTCGATGCTTGGTCTCACCAATATAAAGGAGGCCACATAGGAAGCACCAAATGTATAGATGAAGTTAAAGGAAATGCACGTGAACCTCTGTCTCACCTGGAAGATAATCCAGCATCTGATTGTTCGGATATCTTGATAACCTGGCATATGACCCACTTGTTAGTCCAAAATGTGAGCCAGGGGCCTGGATTTCCAGCTGAGTGCTGGGCTGGTCAGGAGATTTGGGTTCGCTCTGCCGGTTAGATGTGTGGGCAGGATTGTAATTCAGGAGCAGTGGCAAGTTTGTAACTGGAGCTGGAATCAAAATGCTCGTGTATTTCACACTCCTTTTTAAACTTACCTGGTTCATTTGGACAGTATTTTAAAAAAGTGAAATAAAAATGTTTTGGGCTGTTAATATGAGTAACATTCAATAGTCTAGAAAAGCTGCTAGTTCAGTGCCACCAAAGTCCCGAGGATGCTGCATTATCTGGATAAATATCTGGAGATGCAATGAATTAGTTGCATCTTGATCTGCCAAGATGTGTTAGATGTGGCTAAATGAGAATTGTATTTCTGAGCATGAGCTGTGCATTGAAACATATTTGCATTGTAGTCTAGCTGTGATATGAACAGTTGTATTATAATAATCAAAAGAAGAATGATATCTGTATTCATTCATAGTTAAAAAGGAAATATATTAGAAGTATAAAACAGTTTATTAATGTTTATTGCAGCAAATAAATGTTGGTGAAATGTGTCAACGCAAGATTGAATTCATAAAAATAAATGTGCAATAATAAATATACACGCACAAACAAATTTGGTTCAGTGGATTAAATCAACATTTAAGCAAAACTATTGCTGAGTTATTTTAACCTTTTGAGAAATTGTTAAGCTTTTTTTTTCCATTCTGTTCAGGCTACAGTTTTGTTCTCCCTACCACAAGATGCACATAAAAGCCCTAAAAGCAATTGTAATAATATGACTGCACCGCTACTGGTGGTCAGCTTTGGGAATGGCCATTCTCTCAGCATGAATTTCTCAAGGAGCAACATATCATACAAGATGGAGGAACTGACTCTTGTTCTCAATATGAATGACAGTGCACTTTTTTCCAATTCAAGTAAAGTCGGTAAGTCTGTATTTGTGTTTAAGACTTCTCACAATTTACATTACTGGATCCCATGAAACCTTTTCTGCTTCACTAACAGCTTTGCAAATTTTTGTCCAGGCTATCTTGGCCGTGTTATTTGTTTGCCGAAAACTACATATTTGTCACCAGAACCTTCCCCTCCTGCTTGTGTCTTATTGAGGTCTCATGTCAGCTTACAATATGCTTGAAGGCATGGTTTTGAGTTTGAGAGTTTGTGCCCCACTAATTTGACTGAGATTTTTTTTAAGTACCAAGAAGGTTACTGAAGTCAGGGATGTAGAAATAATCTAAATGGACCAGCTAGACCTTTGACTGCATTTGGACTTTTGCCTGCTAAATCCTTCCTGTCCATATATACAGCATTGCTAGGGGTGGTGGTGGAGGCAGATACGATTGTGGCGTGTAAGACTTTTATATAGGCACATGGAAGTGCAGAGAATAGAGGGATTTAATTAGTGAAGTATGATTTTGACAAGCAGAATGCTAATTTTATATAGATCAACTTTTCTAATTTTTATATGTATTGAAGAACTTTGGTAGGTCACCTGGGATGGAAGCAAGTTTGAGATTAAAGTAGATATTCTTATCCATTTGGCTGTAATTTGATAAGTGAGTGCTGATAACAAAAGATTAAAATGCTTGAGAGAAATTAACTGGTTGGGTCTTGAGTCTTTCAAGCTTACAGAATTTTCAGAAGGAGGAAATGTTAATTAAGAAATATGTGAATATGTTTATGAATCATGTGACCAGCGATCACCTGTATACCAGTTCTATCCTACACACTAGGACAATTTTTACAGAAACCAATTAACCTACATATCTACACGTCTTTGGAATGTGGGAGGAAACCAGAGCACCCGGAGAAAACCCACGCAGTCACAAGGAAACGTACAAATTCTGTACAGACAGAACCCTTAGTCAGAATCGAATCCGTATCTCTGGTGCTGTAAGGCAGAAACTCTACCACTGTGCCGCCCATTTTAGAGTTTATTGTTTAATCTTGACTTTAGAGTCCAAGTTTGACTTTGGGTGCTCCTGCGCAGAGTTCGCATGTTCTCTCTGTGACTGTGTCGGTTTTCTCCTGGTCAGCAGTCAGCTCCTGAGTGGCAGAAGAGTTGATATCCATGTTGGAGAGAAAAGGTTGCAGAGAAAGGAAGGGGAACAAGATTCTTGGGAAAGCTGTGAGAGCCAGCATAGATTTGATAAGCCAAACAGTAGCATCCCATACCATAAGAAAATATTAATATAATAGAAAATGTTGTACCTTGTTGCATGTACTAAGTTACTTTTGCTGCTCAGTGTGTTAACTGCTTTTTTAGCAAATGTATTTATTCGTGGCTATTTCAAAGATTTTTTTATTCATTGGCTGTTTTGGATCCTACCAGATTTGTTCAGTACCTCAAGATCTTTAGACATCAGTGCAAAATTGAATACAACCTACACATGCATGAGTGATTCTATTGTATCCATGGAGAATGTAAACGTAACCCTGAGTAAGATCCAATGGGAAGCACTTCCACCAGCTGACGACTTCAGTAAAACGAGTAAGTTTTTCTGTTCTGACACAATGTAAAAGTATCAATTAAATTGTTTTATATTGATAGTTGGTGGAAATAGAATCGCATTGTAAAAAAAATAGGATGCAGAATTGTACATTTTTATACCTTTCCTGCCACTCTCAGACTATGAAAATAAACATTCATTTGAAATTTGATGGCAAAAAGAGCAGTAGAAGAAGATAAATTCATCCCATTTATCATGTTCTGTTCTGCTTTTACACATTAATTGCAAGTTTCTTCCGCAGGATGATCTGGAATTTCATAAACAATGAATTCATAGAACAATTAAGAGTAGAAATATGTACGAAACTCCGCAACAAATGGAGACGTGTTTTCTGGAACGGGAACAAACTAATGCACACCTAGCGAGTTTTTTTACCACACACCCCCCACCTCTTCCTCCCCAATGCTGCACGGTTTGTCCTCGGTAGAGGCCTTACCTTTGTACCCTTGTGCTCACACCACAATGTATTCTGAGCTTACCATTATGTCAAGCTCTTCTGCTTCTGGACGTATTTCCTCAGCGAGAAAGAAGGGTCTGAAGAAGGGTCTCGGCCCAAAACGTCACCCATTCCTTCTCTCCTGAGATGCTGCCTGACCTGCTGAGTTACTCCAACATTTTGTGAATAAATACCCGGGATGATCCTTTTACAGATGACAGAAGTCTGTGGTGGAAAGAAGATATTCTGGCTGGACCTCTGCTGTTTGTGATATATATAAATTACCTCGACGTAAATGTAGATGGGTTGGTGAGTAAGGGTGCTGACAATCCCAAAAATTGGAGGAGTTGCAGACAGTGACGAATGCTGTCAACAGATATAATGGGATAGAGACCTGGCGCAGAAATGGCAGATGGAGTTTAACCCGAGCAAGTGTGCATTTTGAGATGTTGAATATAAGGAGAGAGTATACAGCTAAGGGCAAGACCCTTAACAATGACCCTTATATGCAGAGGGATCCTGGAGTCCAAGTTCATAGCTCACTGAAGCTGGGAGCATAAGTAGATAGGTGGTTAATAAGGCTTATGGTCTGCTTGCTTCATTGCTAGGGGCATTGAATACAAGAGTCAGAAAATTATGATGCAGCTCTACAGGGCTTTGGAGTATTGTATACAGTTCTGGTCACCCCTTGACAGGAAGGATGTGAAGGCTTTGGAGAGAGGGTAGTAAATCTGTGGAATTCTTTGCCAAAGAAGGCTGTGGAGGCCAAGTCAATTGATATTTTTAAGGCAGAGATAGATACATTCTTGATTAGTACAGGTGTCAGGGGTTATGGGGAGAAGGCAGGAGAACGGGTTAAGGATTGAGAGATAGATCAGCCATGATCGAATGGCTGAGTAGAGTTGATTGCCTGAATCGCCTAATTCTGCTCCTATCACTTATGACGTAATGAGAGTGCAGAGGAGGTTTACCAAAACGCTTCCTGGATTTGAGGAATTCAACTACAGGGAGAGGTTGGATAAACTTGGATTGTTTTCTCTGGATTGTTGGAAATTGAGGGAAAACATGATAGTAGTATGTAAAATTATGAGAGGCATAGATTGGATAAACAGATCTTTTTCCCAGGGTTCCCTTATGAACGCACTGCCAAGGGTAGTGGTGAAGGCAGATATGATAGTGGTGTTTGAGAGACTTTTAGATAGGCACATGGAAGTGCAAGTAATAGAGGGCAATGGATCATGTACAGGCAAGTGAGTTCAGTTTAATTTGGCATCATGTTTGGCACAAACATTGTGGGCCAAAGGACCTGTTCCTATGCTGCACTGTTCTCTGAGAACAGTAGAGCACAAGAAGGTTACAGAGGAGGTTTATCAGATTGCTGCCTGGATTAGAGGCTTTCTGCTACAGGGAGATGTTGGAAAGACTTGCATTTTTTTCCCAAGAACATCAGGTTGAGGGGTGACTTGATAGAACTTTTCTAAAATAATGAGAGGCATTGATAGGGTAGACAGTCAGAACCTTTCACCCAGGGTGGAAATGTCCTGCACCAGGGGACATTGGATGAGAGGGGGGGGAGGGGGGAGTTTTAAATGGAGATGTGATGGGCACCTGTCCCTACATCCCCCTCTCTCGCATACATCCAGGGACCCCAACAGCCCTTCCAGGTGAGACAGATTCATGTGCACCTGTTTAATCATCATCTATTGCATTCGGTGCTTCTGATGTGGCATCCTTTACATCGCCGAGACCAGGCATAGATTAGGCAATCGTTTAGCTGAACACTTGTGCTCTGCCTGCCAAGACCTATTGGATCTCCTGGTTGCTAACTCTTTTGACTCCCTTTCCCATTCTGACCTTTCTGTCCTTGACCACCTCTATTGCCAGAGTTAGGCCACATGCAAACTGGAAGAACAGCCCCTCATTCCGCTTGGGTAGCGAACAACTTAAAGGCATGAACATTTAATTCACTCCACAGATGCTGCCTTGCACACTGAGTTTCTCTAACACATTGTTTTGCTTGGTTTCCCAATCCTCCGAGAAACTAATAAAAGCGTAGAATCTTGATTACAGGTTCATAGGTTTGGCAAGTGCCTGTAGAAGCTGCAAACAAATGGGTAGGCAACTGGTGTGTTGTCGTTTATTGCAGAGACTCATTAGGACATTTGAGTTCCATTTTCAAATGCATGCCCAATGAAGAATACATTGCCTAAAACACATTGATTTAAAAAGCCATTATGGGCTTTTCCTTTAAAATAAATTAAGTTAGATTTGTCATTGTTTGCTGACAGATGAAAGATTATCTAATTGGGATTAGAAAGATTCTGAGAGGTATTAACAATGTAGAGGCCGAGAAGCTGTTTTCTCTAATCTAGGACATATTCCTGAAGCCTAATGGTCTCCCATTCATGATTAAAAGGAGAAATTTCTTGGCGTGGTAGTTTTATATCATAGGAATTCTCTACGTCAAAGATGTTGATGTTCAGTCATTAAGTTTCTTCAAGTTTGAGATCAAGACTGGAGATTGGATATGTAAAATGAACTTGACTGCAGAATGCTCCTTGTTGATTTGCTTGGGGATTGTAGGGTTGTGGAAAGAAGACGGGAATCTTTACGGGTTTCTTTAGTTGCAATTATTTTGGTTTTAATGTTTTTGAACTGTTTTTAGTTTTGATTATTTGCTGTATTATTTACTCTGAATGTTAAAGGTCTTTAAAAAAAAATCCCCACCAACTGTCAAAGTTTTAAAGGGATGGGAAATCCTCACTGGAATATTAAAACCCCTTCTTTCTAATGTAGAAAAGAATAAATAGGCCAATTTGCGTCACTTCAGAGTAAGAATAGAGAATGTTTGGATACAGATTTGCTTACTGTGAAATATTTTAAATATAGTCCATTTAATCAAAGGAAAGGTTGCTGCAAACTCCAAGGCGAATGTGTAATTGGAAGTAAGAATGTGCCTCACCAAGAGTTAAATCCATTAGGAACAAAAACGAGACTACAAAGCTTGCTTTGCAGATCCTTTATATGTTAATTTACTAATTCTACACTAATGCACCAGTGATAATAGGCATTTGCAGTGGGATCAATGAATAGTGTTCGCAAAATTGCTTAAGTATAAGACTATATTGGTGTTAGATAACAAGGTTTTTTCTGTTAAGTAGGATGGAAACCTGTATCAAAGGGTTTATTCTGTTTTTTGTAAAGTCCATATTCACATCAGAGCATTTTTTTTTAAAGAGACAGAATGCCATGCTGATGTGCCTACCTCTGTACCACCCACCGCCCTGGCTCCAACGACTGCAACACCTGTAATACAGAATCCCGTTCGAGGAATATATAACCTATCCAATAACAATGTGACCTGCTTTCTTGCTGAGATGGGACTGCAGATTAATGTTACACAAATGACTGGCAATAAGGTAACAAATTTGAATCTTACACTTCAAGAGTACACATCACTTTATAGATTCACTAGACCAAGTGGACCCGTTGGGCCTATTCCTCGTTGGGTTCCCATCGTGACATGGGAAAATTGCGATTGTTCCTACCTCCACTTCCCCCCCACACCCACTCCCCCCCACCCCCACGTTGCCACCCGGGAAGTGTAGTCCCAAAGCACCGGACGCAGCGCACCGGACAATCACCAGACTACAACCCCACCGCACACACACAATATAACATTTTATATTCTTACATTATTATATTTTAAGTATTATTATTATATTATATCATCATTATTTTAATTATTACCCTGTGTGTGTGTGTGCGGTGGGATTGCGGGTGACAGCGAATGGTCCCAACTGGGCAGACGCGGACTCTGACTTCCCATTGTGACGTCATAAACGGGTGACGGCTAAAGGGGAAAAAAAAGATTTTTTTAAACTTTAAAATTAGATTTTGAAAGATTAAAAAGTGATTTAAAAAAATATATATAACATTTATTCCAACCCCAGGCCAATGGTGAGTAAGGTAGGCCTAGATTTGTTGCGCTATCGTGTACCGTTTTGGCTGTGTCCTGCCACAAATATATTAATATACACACAAACAAACAGACAGTTTTAGTTTTATATATATATATGCACACATATACTAGGCCATTCCTTGTTGGGTTCCCATCGTGACATGGGAAAATCGCGTTTGTTCTTTAAAATAAATGGCTTTTTTTCTGAAAAATAATTTGTAAAATCAAATGTTGGGAGGTCTGCATGCGATATAACCTATAGGGCAAGGTTGAGCAAGTTAGGACTCTTCTTTGGAGTGCAGGAGGATGAGGGATGATCTAGAGGTGTTGGAAATCATGAGAGGAATAGATTGGGAAAACGCACCGAGTCTCTTGCCCAGAGAAGGGAAATCAAGAATCGGACATGGGTTCAAAGTGAGGGGGGGGGGATTTAATAGGAACCTGAGGCGAAACATTTTTATACAAAGGGTGGTGGGTGTATGGAACAAGTTTTCAGAGGAGGTAGTTGAGGCAGGTCCTATCACAATATTTAAGAAACAGGGACACGGATAAGATAGATTTAGAGGGATGTGGGCCAAATGCAAGCAGGTAGGACTAATGTAGATGGGACATGTTGGTGGGTGTGGGCAAGTTAGGCTTAGGGGTCTGTTTCCACACAGTATGACACTGACCATGACTCCATGTCCTTAGAATAACAAGGCTGGGGAAGCCAGCAATTGTACAATGGTTACAAAAGCTAATGAGGCTTGGTTCCTTCAACAAATTCTGATGTCTTAGACTCAATATACAATCAACAAGGCAAGGGTCTGATTGAAAACTTCACTTGCCAAGATGGTTGAAAGTCTAACAACATATAAGAAGCTCAACATATCCAAGACAAAGATACCTGATTGGCACAAGCATATTTATGCCCTTTAAATACTGGACCTGCTACCCAATAACTGAAGCATTACTTTTCCATTTTTGGATTCAATTCCAATAAAATTAACAAATAACATTGTTAGTTTTCATAATTGCATTCTGTATCCACACACCAAATTTTAGCAAATCGTGTTCTAGATCAACAAGATCTATCTGCATCTTGGAGCTCTGGAATCTCTCACCATTTAGATAACGTGCTTTTTAAAATATTTGTACAAAAATTTCAAACTGAGCCAAATGTAAACATTGCTGGGCGATCAACTTGCTGAAAGATGCATTTTGGTCTGTCTGAAAGTTGGTTCCTTCATTTGTGTCCACAAGCAAATGTTGCCAATTGGAACATTCTTCAAAAAACTCAATCAGATTTGTAAAACATGACCTCCCATACCTGGGCGGCGCATTGCCATAGCGGTGAGCTGCTGCCTTATAGCACCAGTGACCCAGGATCAATCCTGACCACAAGTGCTGTCTGCACTGGTGTTTTGTATGTTCTTTCTGTGACTGCATGGTTTTTCTCTGAATGCTCCAGTCTCCTCACACAGTTGCAAGGCTTGGTGTTGGGGCCGCAACTGTTTACCATACATATTAATGATTTGTATGAAGGAATTAGAAATGACACTAGCAAGTTTGTGGATGACACAAAGCTGGGTGGCAGTGTGAACAGCGAAGAGGATGTTAGGAGGTTGCAGGGTGACCTGGACATGTTGAGTGAGTGGGCAGATGCGTGGCAGATGCAGTATAATATAAATAAATGTGAGGTTATCCACTTTGGCGACAAAAACAAGGAGGCAGATTATTATCTCAATGGTGTCAGGTTAGGTAAGGGGGAAGTGCAGCGAGACCTGGGTGTCATTGAAACTACTCAAAATGGAGACGCAACAACCAAGAAGGCAGTGAAATAATATATATTTGTTGTGAACACACAGAGTCCAGCAAAAAAAAAGTAACGCAGAACTTACCAAAAAACCCATCTACTAACCATATCTAGGACCTCCTGTCTACCAATCGCAGAGTCTGCAGATCCCATATTCGCCAAATCGGCAACCTCAAAACCCAAAGATCTAGACCCTTAAGCCCTAAGGATTGCATTGGAGGCTGAAGAAAATTGTCCTTTTTGTACCAGAGACCAGAATTTTGCACATTCCAAGAATATGTACAAATTTAACATACCTTCTGTGCTTTTCAATGTGTGCTGTTGTACAGAAATTAAAAATGGTATTTTGTTTGCAACATTTGAAAACTTGCCAATGTCCTCTGCAAGCCAATTTTTCAGACGGGGGTAATGGTGTTTACATTTCTTCAGGCATTCCACAAACTACCATACATCGCTGTCACTCATTTGAAGCTGCACAATCTCAAGGAGCTTTCTAGCCTTTTGCGGTGGAATCTTCTCAGTTCGAATTTCACAGTAATTCTCATGGGTCAAAAGATGGGATGCAATCATTTGGTCAAGCAGGGGGTCAATATTATACAGTGCAGACACTAGAATATCATGTGAACTTTGGATGTAATTCTTCATGGTGTCACGATCCTTGCCAGTGACTAAATGAAAATAATAGAAAAATTGTTTAGCTGTGGTACCACTTTAATATTTTTTGTCAGCTTTAGAATTCACACACTTACATTGCAGCAGAAACATGTCAAAGGATACACTGCCTCCTCAGAAAGCTATTGTTCTCTGACTCCTAGCCCATATATCCAGCTTCAAAATTACTGCTTCAGTATAAGAAATTGCCACAGGACTCAAAAACACTTGGCAAAGGAAATCAAAGTGACTAACCTTCATTATTTGAAGGTACAGCATAAGCTGTGTCACAGTGTGACAGGATTCCTAGATTGTTAGCCAATGGGCCAGTTCTTATATTATACTGTTGTGTGTTATATGTACATGCTCTAACAAAGGAGATGAATGATTCTTAAAAATGTTTAAATTCTGCACACATAAGACAGTTATTTCTGAAAAATCGTGGAATAGACTCATCGGAGATATGCCAACAAGCAAACAGGCTCTTCGGCCCATCATTTCACACAGAGAGTGGTGAATTTTCACACAGAGAGTGGTGAATTTTCACACAGAGAGTGGTGAATCTGTGGAATTCTCTGCCACAGAAGGTAGTTGGGGCCAGTTCATTGGCTATATTTAAGAGGGAGTTAGATGTGGCCCTTGTGGCTAAAGGGATCAGGGGGTATGGAGAGAAGGCAGGTACGTGATACTGAGTTGGATGATCAGCCATGATCATATTGAATGGCGGTGCAGGCTCGAAGGGCCGAATGGCCTACACCTGCACCTATTTTCTATGTTTCTATTAGTATAGAATGTGAATCTGGTTGTTGCAGTCCTTCAACGTTACCTTGAGGCTGAAAACTTGCCTTTCTGATTCCTTTTTATTTTGCTGAAAATTTAAATAACATTAATTCAGAAACAATCAAGCAATGATTCTCAACAGATATCAGAAATGTTTAGAACTTATTTTCACACAATTTGTAGATGTATCCACTGACATTTTAAGTTTAAACACTTGCAATATGTAGTTTGTTATTTTAGAAATAATGTTTCAACATGGAATGCTGATTTTTGTTTTGCAGATAACAACAAAAGTTTTTAACATTAATCCCCACCTAGTAAATGTTAGTGGAAACTGTAGCAGTGATCATGCATCCCTTCAATTAACAGATAATTGGACCATTCTGACTTTTCAGTTTGTTGTGGTGAGTTAAGTGTATTAAATGTATTTGTACATGAATTTTGCATGTTTTAGCTGAATGCTTTCTTTTAAAAAAGGCCCTTTCATTATACTCTTAACTTGCTCGACTTTTGAGTAAAGCACATTGGTGAGACACTAGAATTTATTAAAAAAGAATCAGAAATAAGGTACTTTCTCCCTAATGTATTGTTTTACACCTGAAATCTAAATGAGAATGGGAACCCGCGCAGTAATCTGATCTGTAATCACTCAAGACACAAAATCCAATGGATCAGTGGATAAATATAAATGAGTAGGAAAGAACTGCAGATTTCACCGAAGATCGACACAAAACAGTGGAATTACTCAAGAGGACTAGCAGCATCTCTGGAGAAAAGAGTGGGTGACGTTTCGGGTCGAGACCCTTCTTCAGACCAAATATAAATAGTATTTTGAATAATCTGGCAGGTGACAAAGTACAACTTTTCAAATTATTATTATTATTGTAAATTGTTGTAATCACCTAGTTCCACATTTACATATCCCTTGTTCAGTATTTGAGGATTTTTTTGGTCTTTAGTTATATAGTAAAATAATATGGAAATGAAAACAAATTTCAGATGTAACCACTTTTCTCCAGCAATTACAAATTGAATTAATAAGTGATTGGTGCCATTGTCTTCATTCTGACTTTTACCCCCTCTGCATCCCAACACCAAAGATTTCAATCCTCTCTTTGGTCGCACACCACTGCAAACCTCTACCATGCCTTCATCTTCATTTTGACCACCAATTTCCCCCATCACCCCTAAGCCTCATCATCTTTTCAAAATCTTTGTGAATCACTTCCACTGATGTCTCTATTCTCCATGATGATTGGAGATACAGGAGTTCTGTTACACCAAATGCAAGTGGCCAGATTTAAAATCATGCCACTTGAAGGATCCTCCCAGGAATTGTTTTTTTCAACCTAATCATAAACATATACTGATATTTGTAATCTAAACATGTATGTCATAGGTATTATTCCACTTGGCAGCATTCGGCTGTGCTGGCTACCCTTTGTTGGCCTATTTGTCCTATCTCTTGTATGTCTTTTCATTCTTCTACACCAGTGCTGTCATTCTGGTTTAGAATGTAAAAACTGCAGGTACTGGTTTATGACGGAAAGACACAAAATGTTGGAATAACGGGGTCAGGCAGCATCCCTGGAGAACATAGATAGGTGACGCTTTGGGTCAGGCCCAAATTTCAGATGTAACCACTTTTCTCCAGCAATTACAAATTGAATTAATAAGTGATTGGTGCCATTGTCTTCATTCTGACTTTTACCCCCTCTGCATCCCAACAGATGGGGTAAGGGATTCCTCAGATTGATTGCAGGGATAGAGGGAAAGATAGCTAGAAGAGTGGAGGGACAAGAAAAAGAATGGCAGGTCATAGGTGAACCCAGACGAGCAGGTTTTTGACAAAGGCCAGAGATGAAATGATTAGTTTAGAAATACAGCTTGGAAACAGGCACTTCGGACCACAGTTTCCGCGCCGACAAACAATCGCCCATATGCTGCTTCTATCCTACACAATAGGGACTATTTAGAGAAGCCAATTAACCTACAAACCTGCATGGCTTTGGACTATGGGAGGAAATTAGAGCACTGGAAAAAACCCACAAGGTCACGGAGAATACAAACTCCGTAAAGCACACATAGTCAGGATCGAACTCCTGTCTCTGATGCGATAAGGCAGCAACTCTACCGCTGCATGACTCTGCCACCCTGTGAGACCAGGTGTGAGGCAAAAAAGTAGAGAGGTGCGAATTGTGTAGCTAGAGGATTGACGTGGTGCAAGTGTGTAGGAATGGAGGGGGAGGAGGGGAGAGAGATGTGCACAAGGTCAGCCAGGGCTGTGGAAAGGAGGGGTTGTGGGTTGTAGTGAGAAAGGGGAGGAGGGGTGTTTTGTCGAGATTACCTAAAGTTTTCAATGTTCATACCATGTTACCAAACTGAATGTGAGGTGATGTTCCTCCAGGTTGTGAGTGGCCTCAGTCTGGCCATGGGGGAGGCCCAGGACAGTAATCCTGGTTGTTATATAGTGACAATTGTCTCCACCCCAGTTTTATGCAGCCAGAAATCACATCTGCCAAAACTATACCAGTTTTATAATAACCTTTTCCCACTTGTGCCATGTTGTGGTCGGACAGACCTGGTGTACGAGCAATGTGTAGCTCCTTGTGAACCCAGATACAGTCCTGGTTCTTGACTCTGGCTCCAAACCCTGGGAGGACTCAGCTTGCTAGGACAGTGAGTGCAGGCTGGCTGACTGATCCAACCTACAGACCAGCTGTTGTCCAGAGCTATATGTTATGCATCCATGGGATTATTTGAAGAGTAACTGAGCATAAAGGTCATTCAACGGACTAGACCTGCTTCTGCTTCCCTGTTGTAATTTATGTTTTGGATTTCTCAACAAAAAATGGTTAATATATTTAACACCCTAAACTCAAATTCAGTAAGTCTGTTAACAGACTGGGTCTTCTAAAGTGCCTTTTCAGAATAATGTCACTGGCCTTAAAGAAATACTCTTGTTACTCAAATCTGACTGCGTGTATAAATTCGGCTTGTATTATAAAATGTTGGTATCTCTTTATTCAGAACATTACTTTCAACAATTTTTATCTGGAAGGGATCTTGATCTCCACAAGCGTTCCGTCTCCAGGTAAGTTTCAGCTTTTAAAAACGACACCATAAAGTTTAGTTGTGAACTATTATTTGGATCAATAAAGATACACATACGACATATATTTGAAATAGGCAGTCTCATGGAAAGCAAGATTAAATCAACAACAATTTTCTTGTAAATAATTTTCACAGTAATAAATTATTAAGAGTTCCATTAATTTTACAAAAGATAATGTTGTTGAGAATACTCTTTTCACTTGAAGAGTCCTGCAGTTTGACTACTGCAAAGGGACTGTAGGTCTTGGGGAATGTTGTGGAGAAGAAAGACCAAGGAATACATGTACGTAGTTCCCTGAAAGTGACTTCACAGTGAAGGTGATGCAGAAAACTTTTGGCTTACTGGCCTGCATAGCTTAGGGATAGAGTTTGGCAGTTGGGGTGTTATACTTGATTTGTGCATCAATTTGGGCTGCATTTGGAGTCTTGTGCTCAGTTTTGGATACCTTCCTATAGAAAAGATGGCATTAAATTGGAAAGAGTCCAGAGAAGATTTATGATAATGTTGCCAGGACTCGAGGGCCTAAGCTATATGGAGAGGTTGGGCAGGCCAGGACTTTCTTCCTTGGAGGGCAGGAGGCTGAGGTGATATTATAGCAGTGTATAAAATCATGAGGGGAATATTCTATATGGAATGAGCTGCCAGAGGAAATAGTTGAGGCAGGTGCAAAACAACATTTAAAAGCTATTTGGACAGTGATATGGAGAGGAAAGGTTTGGAGGGATATGGGCCAGATGCAGACAAACAGGACTAGCTTGGTCAGTATGGAGGAGTTGGGCCGAAGGGCCTGTTTCGGTGTTGTACTATATGACTCTGACATTTAGAAATGTTAATTTTTCTGTTTGAAATTGTAGTCTTTTTATAATTCTAAATTCAAATCTATTTTTAAATAAGGCAATCGAGTAAAGCTTTTGCACTTTTCCTAGGGCTTTCTTTCAAGTAACCTTAGTTAGAGTCATAGTCATACAGCATGGAAATGGGCCCTTAGGCCCTGCCCATGTCAACCTAGATGCCCCATCTACTCCTAGTCCTACCTGCCTGTGTTTGGTCCATGCCCCTCGAAACCTTTCCTATTCATGTACCTGTCCAAATGTCTTTTAATTGTTTTTATTGAACCTGCTTCACGTAATTCCTCTAGCAGCTCACTCCATATACCCACCACCCTCTTTATGAAAAAGTTAAAAGTATGAAAAGAGTTTGGAAGTGTGAAAAGAGTTTGGCAAACTTTCTGTTCAGAAACTGAAGGGGAACAGTATACTGGTTCATTAAATGTTTTATGTCCATAATTGTACATGATTTGATTGCAAAATTGCCTTTGGTAACGTTAAGTCCAGGTTTTTTGTTGATGGGGTCCACAAAATTCCATCCAAGACTTTATACGTAAATTCAATGGATATTCAAATGTTGAAATGCACTTTGTTTAAACCACGTTTGGGCATGAGAAATCAATTTTATTAGCCAAGTATGTATACATACAAGGATTTTGCCTTGGTGCTTTGCTCGCAAGTAACAACACGGTATACAGTAGACAATTAAAAATAAAACATAATTTAAACATGTGACGAATGAAATAAAATACCAGAGCAAAAGGAGGCTACAGACTTGTGGCTGTTGAGTAGAGCTATTGCTTATAGAAAAAAGCTGTTTTTATGTCTGGCTGTGGTGGCTTTGACAGTGCGGAGTCGCCTTGCTGTGGGAAGTGCTTCAAAGAGTTTGTGGCCAGGGTGAGAGGGGTCAGAGATGATCTTACCCACTCACTTCCTGGCCCTTGCAGTGTACAGTTCGTCGATAGGGGGTGGAGGTGGGGGGAAGGTTGCAGCCAACAACCTTCTCGGCTGATCGAACAATGCGCTGCAGCTTCCAGATGTCATGCTTGGAGGGTGAAGTGCAAGCCTGGGATGACTGCATAATTCACTGATCTTTTGGCCCGGTATGCAAACAGAAGGGGGTTTGTGATATTTTTCAGGTGGGCCAGCACAAGTCTTTCAAGGATCTTCATGATTACAGAGGCCTGTGTGACATGCATGCAGTCATTAAGACCAGTAATCCTTGGCTTTTTGGGCACAGGAACAATAGTGGAGACTTTGAAGCAGGCAAGGACAATGCAGGTTTGCAGGGGCCGATTGAAAATGTCTGTGTAGACTGGTGCCTGTTGTTCTGCACAGAGCTTGAGGGTAGAGGGGGAAACATTGTCCGGTCCTAGAGATTTCCGGCTTTTTTGTCTCCTGAATAGCTTTTCCACCTCCTCAATTGCTATTATTAGTGAAGAAGAAGTGGCCAGACTGATGTTGGGCAGCAAGGAGGGGGTGGGTGGTGGACGAGGGCCCAGTCTTTGCAGACTGGAGTCAGGTTGTAAGTAGGTGTGAAGTGGTGATTGGGAAGGAGTGGATGGGGAAGGGTCCAGTCTTTGCAGACTCGAGTCGGGCTGTAAGTGGATGTGAAGTGGTGATTGGGGGTTATATTTCTGACTATCGAACCTGCAGTAGAACTTGTTCAGTTCGTTGGTCAGCTGGCGATTGTCCAAGGAGCGGGAGGTTTTCCTCTTGTAGCTGGTGATTTCTTGCAAGCATTTCCATGCTGAAGAAGAGTCATTAGCTGAGATCTTGCACCTCACTTTTCCTTGGCAGCTCTGATTCCTCTTCTCAGCTTGTACTTGGGCCTGCCTGTAGAGGTCTGCATCCCCGCTTCTGTAGGCCTCATCTTTAGACTGGCAGAGCTGTCTTAAGTTCTGCTGTAAACCAGGGCTTGTCATTGTTGAACCTGATCCGGGTTCTTGAATCTTGAATCTAATGGGAATGCAATTGTCCTCACAAAAGCTGACATATGATGTCACAGTGTCTGTATATTCCACAGTGTGGTTGCTTCCCTGAACACATTCCAATCTGCAGTCAAAGCAGGAATGTGGGAAGTCAAGCAAACTGCTGTTGTCCCTGATGACTATACCTGTGGAAATTGTGTCCAGGTGTAGCATCATAAAGACTGTGTTAGGAAACTGGAGCTGCAGTTGGATAGCCATCTCAGAGAATGAGAGCTTTTCTGAGGCATCGTGTGTTGTAGATGCCCTCCAAGGCTGGTAGCTGTGTTCCGATGGTCCTCTGAGCTCTATGGACTACCCGTTGAAGAGCTTTCCTTTCTGCCTCCTTGCAGCTGAGGTACCACACAGGGATGCCATGTATTAGGATGCTCTCTATGGTGCAGCGGTAGAATGTTGTCAGCAGCTGTTGGGGTAGACCAGACTTCTTCAGTGTTCTTAGGTAGAACAGTCGTTGCTGTGCCTTCTTGACCAGCGCAGCAGTGTTATTGGACCATGTTAGGTCCTCCGAAATGTGAGTGCCCAGAAACTTGAAGCTGGACACTCTCTCCACTCTGTCCCCGTTGATAAAGATCGGGGCGTATTCCCCGTTATGTGACCTACGGAAGTTGATGATTAGCTCCTTGGTCTTGGTGGTATTTAGGGACAGGTTGTTATCAGAGCACCAGTCCGCCAGGTTCTGCACCTCCGCTCTGTATTCAGCAATACCAGACAGGGCTGTGGTACTGCCTGGCTCTAAGACTCATCAGGGAAGGGTAACATCAGGCAGAACCATAGTGGTAGATGACTTTTTAGTTAGTGGTGCAGGCAGGAGATTTTGTGGCAGCAGTTGAGATTCAAGGTGGTGCCTCTCTGGTGCCAGGGTTCAGGATGATTGAGTAGCTGCACTCCAGAGTGGCTTTCACTTTAATCTGAGGGCTTGCATGCCATCACTTCCTACAATGCGAAATCAGGGGGCAGTTCAGGCGATAGCATCACTCCCAGACGAGCTCAATACTTTCTATGCAGGCTTTGATAGGGAGAAGATAGACACAAAATGCTGGAGTAACTCAGTGGGTCTGGCAGCATCTCTGGAGAGAAGGATAGGTGACGTTTCGGATCAAGACCCTTCTTCTGGGTCTTATGTCTTCTTATGTCTACTTTGATAGGGAGAATACTGATAAAGCATTCCATAGCACCCAATGGTATTACAATCTCAATCACAGAGGCTGATGTCAGAAGATCCTTTAGATGGGTGAACCGTGTGAAAGTGTCTGGAACTGATGGTATACTTGGTTGCATTCTTAAAACCTGTGCAGACCAACTGGCTGGAACTTTTGCTGGCATCTTCAACCTCTATTTACTGAGATCTGAGGATTCCACCTGCTTTAAAGGGCATCTTTAATCCCAGTGCCCAACAGAGGTAAGGTGACTTGACACTGTGACTACCATCTGGTGACACTAGTATCCGTGGTGATGAAGTGCTTTGAGAGGTTGGTTATGGCACATATGGACTCCTAACTCAACCAGAACCAGGAGCCACTACAATATGCTGACCGCCGCAAAAGGCCAATGAAGGATGTAATCTCGTTGGTTCTCTACTCGGCACTGGACCACTTGGACAATAAAAACATATATGTCAGGCTGTTGTTCATAGATTACAGCCTCAAACTGGTTACAAAGCTCACGGAACTGGGTTTCTGCGCATTCCTCTGCAACTGGATCCTCAACTACCTCATCAGCAGAATATGATCAGGAGGAATTGGCAGCAACATTTCTTCCTCAATAAGCATCAGCGCAGGAGCATCTCAAGGTAGCATGCTCAGCCCCCTGCTCTACTCACGC
This sequence comes from Rhinoraja longicauda, assembly GCF_053455715.1. NCBI lineage: Eukaryota > Metazoa > Chordata > Chondrichthyes > Rajiformes > Arhynchobatidae > Rhinoraja > Rhinoraja longicauda. Next base: position 27,256,085 of record NC_135964.1, on the reverse strand, counting down.
TATACTCATGACTGTGCAGCCAGGCACATTTCCAGTTTCATCTTCATATTTGCTGATGACACCACCATTGTTGGGGAATTATGGATGATGATGAATATAGGAGGGAGATCGATCGACAGACCGAATTATGCCAGAACAACAACCTTACACTCAACGTCAGTAAAACCAAAGAACTATTTGAAAGGAAGGCCCAGGATGTACAAACCTGTCTCCATCAAAGAGACGGTGGTGAAGAGAGTAAAACAACTTCAAATCGATGGGATCTGCAGGAGACACAGCCTTAATAGGGCAGCCAGCATCATCAAAAGACTCACAGCACCCACTAGCAGCTCTCTCATTTCACTCCTGCAATTGGGAAGAAGGTATAGGAGCCTGAAAACTGTAACGTTCAGGAGCAGCTTCTTCCCAACAACCCTCTGGCTATTAAACACTACAACCTTCAAATAAGCTCCGAACTACATAGATTTGGGGGACTTTGTTTTTGTCTTTACACTATTATTGTTTGTTTTTATATGCTGAATTTGTTTTGTTTATTGTGTTTACAGTGTACTATGTTTACATATTTGTTCTGCTGCTGCAAGTAAGAATTTCATTGTTCCATTTTGGGACATATGACAATAAAACACTCTTGACTTAACTCTTGACTTTCCACTGAGTCCACTTCACTTACAAAGAAAATGATAGTAAAATTCACTGCTAACTAAAATCATAGTCACACAGCGTGGAACTAGGCCCTTCAGCCCAATTTGTCATGCCAACCAAGATGCTCCATCGAAGCTAGTCCCATTTGCCTAAGCCTGGCCCATCTATATACAAAAACTCTTGTTTGTTTGTTTGTTCCTGAACTACAGCCAAACGGTACACGATAGCGCGACAATTTTAGGCCCACCTTACTCACCATCATCCCTTTGGTGATAATGGAAGAAGTTTCATTGAAATTGGTGTTATATTTTTAAAGATATTTGCATTTTAAAGTTTAAATCTATTTCCTAGGGAGGGAGGGGGGAGGAGAAGGGGAGGGGACATGAGGGAGGGGGTTTGGGGGAGAGAGGAGGGGGGAGTGGGAGAGGAGAGGGTGCTACACCAATGCAGGAGAGGTTTGGGCCCAACGGGTCCACTTGGTCTAGTATCCCTCTAAACCTTACCTGTACCTATCCAAATATCTTTGTTATTGTAAGTGCCTCAACTTCATCCTCTGGCAACTTGTTCCATGAACCCATAACCCTCTGTATGAAAATGTTGCCCCTCAGGTGGGAATTATTGGTAAATTTAGTATTGTAATAGACGCATTTAAATAAAGTCAGGACATGGTTTAGTTTGACCTGGCTGGTTGGCTAGTGCAGTTTAAGTGGAGAAGTGAATTAATATGATTTGGGAAGTAGAAATTCTGCTCATGTGCTTTGTTTTCATTCATCCATCTCCTATGATTACAGATATCTGGATCATTATCTAGCATTACAACAATTTTATTACTCTTCCTGTTGAGTCACTCCTTAAAACCTACCGTATATCAAGTTTTAGGTCATTAAATTTTGCTGAATAAAATTGTTCCTGATATTTTCATGAAATCCCTCTGATATTAAGATGGCTTTTATAAAATGCATCTTATTTGTAAATCAACTGATGACACATCCAGAATTGCTTATTGTTAAAGCAGAAAAGGACCAACATTATCTCAAAGGTATTTGCAACCTATACACGGTTTAGACCATGAATAGAAAGAGGCTATCTTCATTTTCTGGATAGTTAATAATTAGTGGTCACTAATTTCAAGGCCCTAGAAACGTAGAATTGAGGTATTTGAGCAGATCTATCTGCAGGAGGAACCCTGATTTTTAACTATTTTTCCTTCTGATACTTAAAACATTCTATTATGGTTTGAATTAAGATTTTACTGATGCTATGTGATCAGTTACGTTATTGTCATTGTTCTTTGTATTTTGATTTAGAAAACAAATTTAAAGCTGAAAATACCAGTCTGCACTACCTACAGACAACTTTGGGCAAATCTTACATGTGCCAAGCTGAACAGGTTCTCCAGGTGACCCCAAACTTTTCCATCAATGTACTTGAGCTCCATGTGCAGCCATTCAAAGTGGATAATTCAAAATATGGAACTGGTAAGTTCTTCCCATTTTCAATGGTACATCATACAAACGCTTTGCCTTCTGCACTGATGTTCATGTTCTGAAATGTTTTTAATTAGTATGTAGTTTTTTTTTTTGCAGGATGGGTTTTTCCAATTAAGTGTTTGTCAGGTGGGCAGATAACTGCATCTCCTCGCCAATGATACAATGCATATAATTGTTTTAAGACTTGTTTTCTCGCTCATTTGTACATTCTGTGATTATCTGAGAGGACGATAGGCACACGTACAGCTAGCATTAAATCAGCAACATTCCAATTAAGGTTGGTTTTATTTATCGTAATATTATGTGCCTTGTCCACGCCCTTGTCCCACAAGATATACTGAGTATAACTGTTCCTAGAAAAATAAAGACAGAGTGCTGGAGTAACTCAACGGGTTAGGCAGCATCCCTGAAGAACTGGATAGGTGATGTTTTGGGTCAACACCCTTCATCAGGCTACTTTTGGTGGGGGAAGGGAATGCAAGCAAAAAGAGTGAGGGCATGACAAAGTGTGACAGGTAATAGGTGAACACAGGCGAGGCGGGGTTTGATAGGCAGATGGTTGGACAAAGGCCAGAGATGGAAAAAAAAGATGTGAAATAAAAGGATTGAAGAGTTACAAATTGTGAAGCCAGAAGGAGGAATGTAGGGGGAGGTAAAAAAATAGGTGCAAATCCAGGTGGGATATGGGGAATGGTGAAGGTGAGAAGAAGTTTGGGGGCGAAGGGGAACAAGGGGGTTGTTTGGGGATACCAAAAATTGTTGAATTCAATGTTCATTAAGCTCTCCAAGCGGAATATGAGGTGGTGTTCCTCCAGTTTGCGTGTGGTCTCACTCTGGCAATGGAGGAGGCCCAAGACAGAAAAGTCAGTATTGGAAGGGAGGGAAAATGTTTAGCAACCTGGTAGGCCTTGGCAGATCAAGTGCAAGTGTTCGGCGAAATGGTCGTTGGGTCTACTCTTGGTCTTGCTGATGAACAGAAGCCCACATTGGGACCACTAGGTGCAGTAGATAAGGTTAGAGGAGGTGCAGGTGAACCTCTATCTCCACCGGAATGACTGCAGAGCAATGTCCCTGTGTTGGGTGTGTTTTGGGTGGGAAGGGATGAGTGAACCAAGTAGTTGCGGTGTGAGCGGTCTCTGCGGAAGGTGGGAAGGGGTGGAGATGGGAAGATGTGACTGGTGCTGGGATCACGTTGGAAGTCATGGAAATGGCAGAGGACAAATGTTAGTGTGGTGAAAGTAAGAACCATCTGAGTAATCTCCTTATTCCCGTCTGGGGGGAGGGAAAGCAAGAGAATTGCGGGACACAGAGGGGACATGGATGAGAGATTCATCTACGACAGGTGGGAAACCACGTTTACTAAAGATCGAGGACATATTGGATGTCCTGGAATAGAAAGCTTCTTGTGAGCAGATGCGGCAGACACGAAGTAAGTGATAGTAGGGTATGGTGTCTTTGCAAGGGCCAGGGTGGGAAGAAGTATAGTCTAAATAACTGGGAGTCGGTAGTTTCATAGTCGACATCACCAGTTGATAGTCTGTCCCATGATGTCATTAGTGAGATCGAGAAAGGGGAGAGAGGTGTGAGAGATAGACCAGGTGAATTTGAGGGCAGGGTGGAAGGTTGTGAAATTAATGAAATCAAAGAGTTCTGCATGGGTGCAGGAGGCAGCCCTGATGCAATTGTCGATGTAACGGAGAAAGATGGTGCCTGGGTACACTTGGAAAAAGCTGCAACCGACAGCAGGGTGGGGATAGCTGGGGCTACAACTTTAACTTGGAGAAAGTGAAAGAAGTCAAAAGAGAAGTTGTTGAGCGCCAGGACGTTCCGCCAGATGGAGGAAATTGTTAGTACAGAGATCTTTATTGGATGTCTGATGAATCAGAGGGCCTAAGACCTTCCTGGGTGAGGGATAGAGTTTTTAACTCCAACTAAGCCAGGATTACATGGTGAAAATGAACTGAAACAGTACATTTTAAGTTTTTACTCAAATACATTCTCAAAATATTGCTGTTTGTTGTTGAATTTCAAGCTGTTTTCCTGAGATTCAGGATCCAGGAAAAGATCTAAATAGAATTTAAATGGGGAAAGTCCAAAGTAGGTTTGCTAATAATCCTGGAAATTCTATTGTATGACAAAATTTTGCCTGAAAGCTATTACTCAGAATAATGAGATTTTAATTAAACCGAGTTTTGGTTCTGATGGAAAAATTAACCTTTGTGGGACCATTTATAGGGAACGATTGCTCCAGATCCTCTTCAATGTCTATTCCTTTCTCAGTATTACTAAAATGGACTATGTGGCCATTTATCGCATTAAAGTTTGGCCTTATTTTTTGCAGATTGTCAGCTCCATATGCTGAAACTACAGTAATATTTGCACTTGAAGTAAATGAAAATCAAAAACCTGCCGCACAAGTAGATAAAGTGGTAAAGAAGGCATATGGTACGCTTGCCTTCATTGGTTGGGGCAATGAGTGTAAAAGTCAGGAAGGCTTGTTGCAGCTTTATATGACTGGTTAGACAGCATTTGGAGAATTGTGTGCGGGTTGCGATTTTGCAGGAAGGATATGGAGGCTTTGGTGAGGGTGCAGAAGCGGTTTACCAGAATGCTGCCTGGATTAAAGGGTATTGGCTATAAGGAGAGGTTGGACAAACATGAATTGTTTGCTTTGGAGTGTTGAATGGTGAGGGATAACCTGATAGAAGTATATTCAGTTATGAGGCAGGAAACATGTTCCCAATGTTGGGGGAGTCCAGAACAAGGGGGCACAGTTTAAGAATAAGGGGTAGGCCATTTAGAACTGAGATGAGGAAAAACCTTTTCAGTCAGAGAGTTGTGAATCTGTGGAATTCTCTGCCTCAGAAGGCAGTGGAGGCCAATTCTCTGAATGCATTCAAGAGAGAGCTGGATAGAGCTCTTAAGGATAGCGGAGTCAGGGGGTATGGGGAGAAGGCAGGAACGGGGTACTGATTGAGAATGATCAGTACTGACTCGGTGCTGGCTCGAAGGGCCGGATGGCCTACTCCTGCACCTATTGTCTATTGAGAGGTACAGATAGGGTATACAGAACCTTTTTCTCAGGGTGGAAATGTCAAGGTGTAGAGAGCATAGCTTTAAGGTGAGAGGGGCAAAAATTAAAGATGTGCAGGGCACGTTTTTTTTACACAGTAGTGGGTGCCTGGATCGCGCTACCAGAGGTGGAAGCAGATACGACAGTGACATTCAAGAGGCAGGGAATGGAAGATTTGGATCATGTGTAGGTCGAGGAGATTTATTTAACCTGGCATCATACTCAATACTGGCACTATGGGCCAAAGGGTGCTGTACTCTTCTATGTGCTATGTAGATGCTAAAAAATCTGTGAATAAAACAATAAATGGTGGAAACATTCAGTAGGCAAGACAGTTCTATGGGTAGAAAAAAAAACAGTAATGTTTTGGGTCAAAGACCCTTCAGCACTTTGTTTCAGTCATACTTTTACGAGTACTTCATTACCTGTGAATCATTTGAAATTGTGAAATAATTGTGATATAAATATTGAAACATTTGGAATGGAATGGAAAAATGGATCTGATCTAAGAAATAAGACATGATCTAATTGAATGGAAAGTTGACTCCAGTGGCTGGATGCTTAATTCTACTCTTTTTAAAGTTCCTAATAGTAGAACTGTTTATTTGCGCTGAACAAAATCCATCCAAACAAAAGTCTGTTTAGGTGAGAGTTTGGCATGAAATTGAGTGCTTTGGTTTAAAATATCTTTACCCCAAAATTTTGTCTGTTTAAAATATGTGCTGGATTTTTGGACTCATGAAGCTCGTTTTAAGCAATCTATTTCTAAATATTAATTTTCTTTTGCACAGCTGAAGAATGCCAAATGGATAAAGATGACATGTTGATCCCAATAATAGTTGGTGCGGCTCTTGCTGGCCTTGTGCTGATTGTGTTGATTGCTTATCTTATCGGAAGAAAGAGAAGCCACGCTGGATATCAAACCATTTAATCTTGCAAAGATTTAGCTATTCCACCTCTGTAACTAATTCTATTTCAAAGAAATGCACACACATTCTCTCCTAGAATCTTGGGGATGGACCTGCATTAAAGGGAGTTAAGAGAAAATTGTTTACTGACAAATGGAATCCTCTGCCTGACAACTTGCTTCTAATAGTATGTTTTTACAAAATATGTGAAATATTTCCCCACCCCTGCCATCCCCAAGTCTTGACATAAGGCATGTCATTGCATTACCTGTGTGTAACCATGGAACTGGGGAATACTACTTAATGCTAAGTGAAAACTAAAAGCCACTCTGAATAGAGAATGCCAGGAGGGTTTACACATTTAATTCAGGTTGTGAGTGAGTGGCATCTGTACACCAAGTTTCAATATTAATGCTTCTACATCATTTATTTTATCCCAAGAGGTGATGTGCAGTGGGTGAGATAGAGGCCAGGTTTGTTTACACTATTGAATGCAGCCAAACAAAGGAGACCAGCTTTTCAATAAAAGCTACGCTGCTGTAGTGTAAGAGCACCTTAAGAAAAGGACTGTTTGTGAGTAAATCAATAACATTTTCACACTTCTACTGTGTAACCAAGAGTGTTAATTCCTATTTTACAAAATAGTAATAGTGTGTTGTGCTTAAGTGATTTTTTTTTATCCAATAGACTTCATATGGGTGTGTGTGTGTATGTATTCATAAACACAGTGTGCCTGTAAATTAGGCTTCTTGAAAATTATGCTCCCATTCGCTCCTGCTCCCAACCAATCCTCTCCCACCCAAAAAAATTTACAAATAAATTATAACAACTGGCACATTGCAAAGATTTTAGTTTAGTTTGAGTATTGTGTAATCATTGGAATGAGACCTTTAGGAATGGGCGACATCTACTCCTTGGCTTTTTTTTTACACAAAAATACTACCTTGAAGTGCAGATTGCGCTGCAGTGTTTGACCTTTTCAAAATATAAAAGCACAACATTGCTCTTGGCTTCATTGGCATTTGAATGCTGTTGCAAATTACACAGTGATTGTTTTATATCCATTCAAAGTGTTAGAGATGAACAGCTTTATCTATAGTAATTGACGTTAATCCTGCAACAGCTTCCTAATGGCTGATAAATTAAACTAGATGGCTGTTGATTAAATTCAGAACTAACCATTTCGTATGTTAAGCACCTGGCGTGTGAACTGTAAACTTGAAAGATGTTGGAATAAACCTGAGAGGTGTTGTAGTAAAGGTTGCCCTAAAGCATTTAACATGCACTAATTTTGCCAACACAACATGGGCATAATTTAAGCTTGGTTCATTTTGAGAACGTGTTTAAAATCTGGTTTATGTATTTAAACTTTAGGTTGTTTATAAACTGTTTTTCTGGGATTTAGGGTGATGTATATTGGGTGCTCTTAATGATTAGGAGCTGGCACTCTCTATTTGTTTTTCTTTTCTAGTTCTTTTAAAATCAATTAAATGGTGTGCATTTTTGTAACTGCAACTTTTATGTATGTCTTACCGTAAATATTTTAGAGTCCAGCCTGCCGACTGTACTTAAGAGCTTGTTTGGGATGTTGCCTGAGACTTGGCACATAAGGTGTATGCATTACCTTTTAACTGTGCTAATAAATCGTTTGTTTCTGAAAGGGCTATGTGCGAGTTTCCCCTCTTCTGTTAAAGGCATGTGGCCACCTCACATGAGAAAGGGAATCTTAACTCTAATGAATTAATGCATTGAGTAATTTTTTGGGAGAAACCCAGTTTCTAAGATCACATCTGAGTACGTTCTTTTGATTTCACTTTCCCAATACATTCTTGCTTATATAATTTTCTATAGAATATTGGGACCTTTTATTTTATGAGAAATGTTATCAGAAGTTAAGCTTGTCCTGTTTCCACACTTTCATTCCTTTTTTGTACTCTTCAAATTTTAGTTCTCTTTGGTTCGGTAATCCAAGTTGATGTTGGAGATAAAAATTTACCTGACGTACTTATGCGCCAATAAAATTATTTCTTTTATCTGACAGATATGTTTATATTTACATTGAAGCACAAATTGAGTTATTTAATAATTTGATATCAGTTTTAACTAGTGTGGCTTGGTGTAATGCTTTCCAGATAAAGCCCCAGTGAAATCCATGGCAATTATTATGTTAAAGGAGTGATATAAATGTTACAGAATCATGCAACAATGCATTTTGATAACTTCGATGCACAATGAGAAACTTCTCTCTGTATTTTTCCACTGAGATCAAAATAATTTTGCCATGTTAGCCTGTGATTCCTATTTTTCTGCAGTTCACTTTGTCCTGTTGCATCAGTTGCAAATTTATGCAAGGTTCTGGATTATAAGGGAACTTACTTTGCCTAGTGAAATCTGCAAAGCAAGAATAAGGAAGGAGAAATTTATATTTGTTGAGACAGTCTGGGTTAGAGCAATTGCCAAAGACACCAAAAACATACTGCACTGGAAAATTTAAGAGCAATTTAAATGTGAGTACTGGATAACTGGTGAATTTAGGCAGGTGAGCTGATTTTATCCAAATGAACTTGAGGTTACATATTTCCAATTACATTTGCAAAGCACCCACTACAAATTAAGGATAAATATTCCAAAAAAATTGGGCGTTTGGGAACGTGTATGGGTGATCGTTGGTCAGCATGGACTCAGTGGGCCGAAGGGCCTGTTTCCACACTGCATCTCTAAATTAAACATAAATGGGCCATTTGTGTAATACATTATTAAAAATCATTTTACACATTGAATCTGCACCAGCTAGTTTGAAGATTAATTCAATTAGACCCGCTGCCATGTTAGTTATCCATAGCCTTGAAGTAGTCAAACATAACCTTTTCGAAGGTTACTGTTGAAAATGTATTAACCTTTTGGCAGAGTATTCCATGTTCAAACCACTAATATTAACTTAATTATTTTTGTTGCTCTGGTTCTTTTGGATAACATAGTGGTACACTCAATAGGACTGCTGCCTCACAGTTCCAGCAACGTTGATCTAATCCAAACGTCTTTTGTCTGTGTTAGTTTGCACATTCTCCCTGTGACTGCGTGCTCTTGTTTCCTCTCATTGATTGTTAGGTTAATTGGTCTTATAAATTGGCCCTAATGTATGTGTAGGGGAATGATAGAATCAGTTGGCCGAAGGATCTGTTTCTGTCTATTCAAGTCAAGTTTATTTGTCACATACACATACACGATGTGCAGTGAAATGAAAGTGGCACTGCCTGCGGATTGTGAAAAAAAAAATTACAATTACAGCATATAAATTAAAATTAATACAGAGAAAAATTAGTCTCTGGAGTTATAATAGTTAACAGTCCTGATGGCCTGTGGGAAGAAACTCCGTCTCATTCTCTCCGTTTTCACAGCATGACAGCGGAGGCATTTGCCTGACCATAGCAGCTGGAACAGTCCGTTGCTGGGGAGGTAGGGGTCCCCCATAATCTTGCTTGGTCTTGATCTACACCTCCTGATGTATAGGTCCTGCAGGGGGACGAGTGTAGTTCCCATGGTGCTTTCTGCCGAACACACTACTCTGCAGGGCCTTCCTGTCCTTGGCAGAGCTGTTCCCAAACCAGACTGTGATGTTACCGGACAGGATGCTCTCTACAGCCCCAGAGTAGAACATTGAAGGATCCTCAGAGACACTCTGAATTTCCGCAGCTGTCTGAGGTGGTAACGGTGCTGCCTTGCATTACCCACCAGTGCGGCAATGTGTGTTGTCCATGTCAGATCCTCATTGATGTGGACTCCCAGGTATTTAATGCTGCTCACTCTGTCCACAGTAGACCCATTTATTTCCAGTGGCGTGTACGTCCTTGGATGTTGAGCCCTTCTAAAGTCCACAATCGGCTCCTTAGTTTTTTTTGACATTCAAGAGGAGGCTATTGTCCCGACACCAGAGTGCCAGATCAGCCACCTCCTCCCGGTAGGCCTTCTCATCGTTGTTGGAGATCCGGCCCACCACCACAGTGTCATCAGCAAACTTGATGATGGAGTTTGAGCTGACCCTGGCCACACAGTCATGTGTGTACAGGGAGTACAGTAGTGGGCTAAGGACGCAACCCTGGGGGGATCTTATGTTTAGGGTGAGGGGGCTAGATGTGTGTTTCCCCATCCTGACCACTTGGGGCCTGGCGGTGAGAAAGTCCAGGACCCAGGCACACAGAGGAGTGTTAAGCCCCAGTTCCAGCAGCTTTTCAGCAAGTTTGGTGGGGACTATGGTATTGAAAGCTGAACTAAAGTCAATGAACAGCATTCTCACATAGCCCCCCTTCTGGCTGTCCAGATGAGAGAGAGCGGTGTGCAGAACCTGGGAGACCGCATCATCCGTGGATCTGTTCGGACGGTATGCGAACTGCAGTGGGTCCATGTTGCGAGGAAGGAAGGCACAGATGTGGTTCTTGATTAGTCTCTCGAAGCATTTCATGACAACCGAGGTGAGGGCCACCGCGGTGGTCATTCAAACATGCTGGAGAGGCATTCTTTGGCACCGGTACAATAATGGATTTTTTGAAGCATGCAGGGACCATGGACTTGGCCAAGGAGAGGTTGAATATTGTGGTGAGCACTGAAGCAAGCTGAGTAGCACAAGACTTTAGTACTCGCCCAGATATACCATCTGGGTCTACAGCTTTCCTCGTGTTCACACCCGTCAGAGCCCTCCTCACGTCATGCATCCCAGCACAAATCATAATAGAATCAACTTCTTAGACTTTTCTGTTACATGGAGATCATCTCTTGGGGCAACAGGTGGTAAGGAACTGCAGGTGCTGGTTTATACCAAAGATAGATACAAAATGTTGGGAGTGACTCAGTGGGTCAGGCACCATCTCTGGAGAAAATGGATAGATGACATTTCTGGTCTGGACCCTTCTTCAGACTGATTGGGGGAGAATGGGAGAAAAAATAAAACAGAAGAAACAGGACAAATCTGGTTTGGCAACAGATGACCTCAGGCAAGGAGGTTCCCTGATAGGCTGACTGTTGGCTAGGGACAGGTGTGAACCAAAAGGGATTCACAGTAGCGAACTATGGAACTAGTTAACTGACATTTTGTGGAGGAATCCACTAACCTGCCTATCTACCGAGTTTACTACTGGGATTGTGAGTAATTGGGCTGAAGGGCTGCTATATCTACATTCCTAAATTCAGGCCAAGTATAGACAACAATGGAGTGAGTCTCCTAACTAATCCCACTTCAAAACTCCATCTATTTTGTAAACTACTAGTTCACTGTTTTTTTCTGTATTATAGCCAATATTTACAATTATTATTTCACAATTAATTAATTTTATATTCCTGATATCCAAATACTCAATGAAGACAAGATTGCAGATGCTGGATTTTGAATAAAAAACAAACAGCTGGAGGAACTTGGCTGATCTGTCAGATTCTGTGGGTGCCATGGTCCCTCCATAGAGGCTGCATGATCCACTTGGTCCCTCCAGCAGTTTGTTTTTTATACATACACTAAATTTAGTCCAACATTATGTGCTTCAACACGTGTGCTGGCTCCACTTTTCCACTAATTTTTGTTTTGTTTTTGAATCATTTGATGATTTTCTCCAACCTTGATATAAAAATGAGTGCCTCATATTCGTGGATTTAAAAGTTCCTCTTACAACTTTAAATGTATAGACAGCTTATCTATTTTTAGTACTCACAGCCTGATCATTTGTTTTCTCAACCACTTTTGTTTCTGCAAAACTAATAGCACACTGGACCAAAGGGAAGTTACAAAGCTGTTCCTGTAATTCTGCATTTTATAGAAGAACTAAAAGTGCAATTTTAGTCTTGCAACACATTCTGGTCAGTAGAATTATGCCAGTGCTCAAGTTACCTTGCATCTAACTTTTCTGTAGTGCATATTTATTTGATCTCTAAAGATTAAAGGATCAAATGACTGGATGGTCACACATGGTCTCAGCAGGTACATCTTCACAAATGAGAACTTGGCATGTGTGTTCACCAAGATGAAGGGCATGGAGGAAATAAGATCAGTGTGTGAAGTGTCAATATGCAAGGACAGTTTTTGAGATCAGGAAGGAGATGGTGTTGGGTGGATAAAGCCCCAGGGCCTGATGGGATCTACCCAGGCAATTGAGTGAGGCAAGAGGGGAAATTGTAGCGACCTTGATGAAGATCTTTGTATCTTTAACCACAGGCGAGGCTCCAGAGGACTGGAGAGTAGCTAATGTTAATTTATTTAAAAAGGAGAGTAGAGTAATCAAAGAAAGAAAGAAGGGGATGGATATTCTGCAGCATGACTTCAGAGAGCTCGGAAAAATGCTGAAAAGCAGGACCTCCAGGAGACAGACTAGTGACTGACATCTACTATAAACCCACTGACTCGCACAGCTATCTGGACTACACTTCTTCCCACCCTGTCTCCTGCAAAAAGTCTATCCCCTACTCCCAATTCTTCCGTCTAAGCCGCATCTGCGCCCGGGATGAGGTGTTTCACACTGGGCATCAGAGATGTCCTCATTCTTCACGAAACGGGGCATCCCCTCTTCCATTATAGATGAGACTCTCACTAGGGTTTCTTCTACATCCCGCAGCTCCGCTCTTGCTCCCCCTCCCCCCATTCGTAACAAGAATAGAATCCCCCTCGTTCTCACCTTCCACCCCACCAGCCAGCATATCCAACAAATCATCCGCCAACATTTCCGGCACCTACAATGGGACCCCACCACTGGCCACATCTTCCCATCCCCTCCCCTTTCTGCGTTCCCTCTGTAACTCCCTGGTCCACTCGACCCTTCCTACCCAAACCACCCCATCCCCGGGTACTTTCCCCTGCAACTGCAGGAGATGCAACACCTGTCCCTTTGCCTCAACTCCAACCAAGGACCCAAACAGTCTTTCCAGGTGAGACAGAGGTTCACCTGCACCTCTTCCAACCTCATCTATTGCATCCGCTGCTCTAGATGTCAACTTCTTTACATCGGCGAAACCAAGCGCAGGCTCGGCGATCGCTTCGCTCAACACTTTCGCTCAGTCCGCCTTAACCAACCTGATCTCCCGGTGGCTGAGCACTTCAACTCCCCCTCCCACTCCCAGTCTGACCTTTCTGTCATGGGCCTCCTCCAGTGCCATAGTGAGGCCCACCAGAAATTGGAAGAACAGCACCTCATATTTCGCCTGGGCAGTTTGCAGCCCAGCGGTATGAACATTGACTTCTCCAACTTTAGATAGTTCCTCTGTCCCTCGCTTCCCCTCCCCCTTCCCAGATCTCCCACTGTCTTCCTGTCTCCACCGATATCCTTCCTTTGTCCCGCCCCCCTGACATCAGTCTGAAGAAGGGTCTCGACCCGAAACGTCACCCATTCCTTCTCTCCTGAGATGCCTGACCTGCATTTTGTGAATAAATACCTTCGATTTGTACCAGCATCTGCAGTTATTTCCCAGTTCCTCATGCTAGTGAAGGCAGGAACAGGGAGATACGTGACCTGAATGTGTGGCTGAGGAGCTGGTGCAGGGGGCAGGGATTTAGATTCTTAGACCACTGGGATCTGTTTTGGGGTAAGGGGGAATTGTACAAAAAGGACAGATTGCACCTTAACAGGTGGGGGATCAGCATTCTGGCAGGCAGGTTTGCCACTGCTACACGGGTGGTTTTAATGGGATCAGCGACCACTGTACTATTAGCTTTAAAATAGTTATGGATAAAGACAGTGAGCTCAGGAGTTAAAATAGTGAATTGACGGTAGTAGATAGGAACTTATCCATCCTCTCTGAAAGAATCTTCTCCAATAGCTTCCCTACCACTGATATTAGGTTGGGCGTTGGATGCTGTGCATGGACAGCTGCTTTGCTGAACCTGCAATCCCTAAAAAGCCAATGCATCTGGTTTAGGTACATTGGCCAGATGAAAAAGCATCCAAGAAAACGTCCTATTGGAGCTCCAAGAAATAATTGCAGAATTATTAGCATTTTTAATTGTTTTTATGAATATTTTAATAACTGAGTTTTTCTTTAAAATAACTGCAGTGTGCAGAATAAGTTAACAGACTGTACGGAAACTTCGTGCATAGGAAAGAACTGCAGATGCTGGTTTAAATTGAAGGCAGACACAAAATACTGGAATGACTCAGCGGGACAGGTATCATCTGTGGAGAGAAGGAATGGGTGATGTTTCGGGTCTAGACCCTTCAGACTGATGTCAGGGGAGTGGGCAGGACAGAGATAGAATGTAGTCGGAGACAGTAAGACTGGTGGGAGAACTGGGAAGGGGAGGGGATGGAGAGAGAGGGAAAGCTTGGGCTATTTGAAGTTAGAGAAGTCAATGTTCATACTGCTGGGGTGTAAGTTACCCAAGCGAAATATGAGGTGCTGTTCCTACAATTTGTACTGGGCCTTAATCTGACAATGAAAGAGGCCCCAGGACTGAAAGGTCAGATTGGGAATGCGAGGGGGAGTTAAAGTACTGAGCAACCAACAGATCAGGTAGGTTAAGGCGGACTGAGCGGAGGTGTTCAATGGAAACTTCATCTGGGGTTGAAGCGAATGAAACTTAAAGATACCTGCTGCATCATTCAATTGATAAAGTATCCCAGCATCTTGCATTTATTTAATGATTATTGCTTCCAGTTGAATATAATTTTTATTTTATCTGAGGTCAAGTGTGCCTAAGTCAGAAGCGTCACCATTTGCAAACAGTCCATGTGGAATAGCTTTTATTCAAGGTCTGAAAATAAGTCACCCTTAAACACATTGATCCTTGCCTTTCATTTAAATTCAAAAGATTTGCATTCCTCTATCCATGCCTTTCTACTATCATACCTTTGTCCTGAAATATTAGTGCATTGCAATAAACAAATTGAATGGACAGCAGCTCAAATGAACCCTAACTTAATTGCAATCAGTAATAACAATGATCTCCAGTCACATTGAATGCACACCTTGTAACGACTATTTTAGTTGGGTAATCTCAAACAAAATACTGCAAATGTTGAAAATCAAATGAGAAATGTGTTGAGAGCAAACAGGAAGTAGGTGGCACGTACATAGAAAGACAAGTAGGATAAGTTATGCATCAGTTACACAACATGGAAACAGGCCTTTTGGCACAACTTGCCCATGGCCACCAAGATGCCCCATCCACACTGGTCCCACCTAGCTGCATTTATCCATGTACCTGTCCAAATGTCTTTTAATTGTTGTTTTCATACTTGTCTCAACTACCTCCTCTGCCAGCTCTTTCCATAGACTCAGCACCATCTAGCTGGCGGCATGGTGGTTCAGCAATAGAGTTGCTGCCTTACAGTGCCAGATTCGATCCTGACTATGGGTGCTTGTCTGTATGGAGGTTGTATGCTCTCCCTGTGACCTACATGATTTTTCTCCAGGATATCCGGTGTCCTCCCACACTGCAAAGACATACAGGTTGGTAGGTTAATTGTACCTTGTCCCTAGTGTGTAAGATAGTGTTAATGTGCGGGGATCGCTGGTCGCCGCATACTCGGTGGGCCGAAGGGCCTGTTTCTGTGCGGTTTCACTAAATAAAACTAATCTATATGGAAAATATTGCCCCTGGGCTCCTAGTAAATCTTTCCCCTCTCATCTTAAACCTATGTCCTCCAAATCTTGATTCCCCATCTCTAGGTAAAAGACCTTGTGCACTCATCCAGTTTATTCCCCTCATGATTTTATACATTATCTATAAGATCACCCCTCTGCCTCTGGACCAAAATTGAGCACAATACTCCCAACAGACAGGCATGTGAAATTTCCGCAGATTTCCATGTTTTTTAAATCAATTTTCCGTGCTTTTTGCTTGATTTCCACGTTTTTCACTTAGCCAAAATCGCGTTTAGCAACGGAGAAATCAGATGAAAAGAAAGGGAAAAAAATAAAATAAACGATGTATAGACTTGTAATGAACACTAGGGTTCTATTCGAGGCCGCTAGGGGTTCCACGAGAAATACCCCCTGCCCTGGAAGTCTCCCTGAAAATGTGACACCTCGGCTGGGTAAGCCAGCCAATCTTGACCACATCGGGAGTTCCACGGCCGATCGGTGGGTTGAATTTGCAACCTGCGGCCGGGGCACTGGAACTCCAGCCCAGCTGGAGCCAGCACATCTATCCCCATAACCGACTTCCTTGGCCGGCTGGATAAACCAGCAAAGCTCTGGAACCAAGAGGGCCAGAAAATCAGTGGTGGAACTGTACTGAGTAAATATTAAATTTAAGTGCAAGAATATATAAATTAATTAAAACAGGGTTAAAATATAAAACACAGCAGAAAAGCCAATTATCACCTTTTTGGGCTGATTATCAATTAATGTGTGAATTTACTTAAATGTTATTAGTATGCAGTGACATTCACATTATTTTGTAATGTCCGTTTTTACTTTGAAATGCACTAAAAGAGGCTTGTAACTGGTAACTTTGTGTAAATTTTCAATGTTTCCATTTTTTTGACCCCCACTGTACACCTCGCGCAAGCGATCGGCACTTTTCTTCTTTACCTCACTCACATACCTGAACAGAGGCCTCACTAATGTCTTGTATAACTAAAATAGAATCCCATCTTCTATACTCAAAATCCTGATTAATGAAGGCCAATGTATTAAAAGCCTCTTGACCACCCTATCTACCTGTGACCCCACTTTTAGGGAGCTCTTTA
This sequence comes from Rhinoraja longicauda, assembly GCF_053455715.1. Lineage (NCBI taxonomy): Eukaryota > Metazoa > Chordata > Chondrichthyes > Rajiformes > Arhynchobatidae > Rhinoraja > Rhinoraja longicauda. Next base: position 27,239,308 of record NC_135964.1, on the reverse strand, counting down.
CCCACACTCCTAGATCCCTCTGCTCTACAATACTCCAACCACACAGAAGCCCCTGCCACGGTTTAACTTCCCAAAATTCGACACCCCGCACTTACCTGCTTTAAACTCCATTAACGAATCCTCAGCTCACTTGCCCAGCTAATAAAGTTTCTGTTGTAATTTTTACAACAGGATCCAAAATCCCTGCCTACAATACCACCTACTTTAGTGTCATAAAATGATATAGTGTGGAAACAGGCCCTTCGGCCCAACGCCCACACCAACCAACATGTCCCAGCTACACTAGTCCCACTTGCCAGCATTTGGTTCATATCCCTCTAAATCTGTCCTAAACAACATTCTTAAATGTTAGGATTGTCCCTGCCTCAACTACCTCCTCTGGCAGCTTTTTCCATACATCCACCACCCTGTGTGCATAAGTTACTGCTCAGATTCCTATTAAATCTTTTGCCCTTAAACCTATCTGCAAACTTGTCAATTATGCCTTCTGAATTCTCATCTAAATTGTTGATATATACCACAAAGAGCAATGGTCTCAACACTGATCCCTGAGGTACACCACTAGTCACAGGTCTCCAGTCTGAAAAACAATATTTCACTGTCACCCTCTGCTTCCTTTCACAAAGCCAATTTTCTATCCAGTCAGTTAGTTCTCCCTGGATTCCATGCGATCTAACTTTCCAGAGCAGCCTACAGTGCAGAACCCTGTGAAGGGCCTTGACTATATATTTTAGACTATATATTTGGCTTTTCCCGTCAACTTTTTTGGTTACTTCCTCAAAAAATTCAATCAAATTCACACGACACAATCTCTCAGTTGTATCTTATCCCTTAGGACACTCTTAAGAAACTTGCTTACCACAGATATTAGGTTTACTGGTCTATAGTTCCCAGGTGTTTCCCTGCAGTCCCTCTTAAATAGAGGCCCAACATTAGCCACCCTCCATTCTTCCAGCTCCTCATCTATGTGCAATGATGATTTGTATATTTCAGCCAGGGCTGCACTTTTTTTTTCTCTAGCTTCTCAGTGTCCTTGGATATATCTGAAAGGCCTCGGAGATTTATCTACCTTCATGTGCTTTAGGCCGGCCAGCATCTCCTTGGCTCCAATCCAGTCTCTTTAAGTCATCTCCATTAAACGAGTGGTCTAATTCTCTCTCTAGTTACCCTCATTCCCTTAATGCACATAGAATTAAAGAAAATCCAAAGAGATTTTGTCTCCCAGAGCTATCTCCTGCCCCCTTTCCCCCCCCCCCCCCCCCCCCCCGATTTCCTTAAGTATGCCCCTCAGTTTCCGAATCTCCTCCTGGGATACACTTGATCCCAGCTCCCTGTTCTATCCCTTTTTTTTCTCTTGACTGGAGCTTCAATTTCTTTTGACATCAGGCTTCATGATTCCCACCTGCCTTGCCCTTCTAAGGGGAACCTGCAAGCCCTGAACTTTTATCAGGGTGCGACGTGTGCGTAAGCTATAACTACATTTCATCCCTGAGAAGTAATGGCTATCGAAGTGGGATTTCGAGATGGTATAGAAACTGCCATTACAGACTGAAATGAGGAGAAACTTTTTCACCCAGAGAGTTGTGAATCTGTGGAATTCTCTGCCACAGAAGGCAGTGGAGGCCAATTCACTGGATGTTTTCAAGCGAGAGCTAGATATAGCTCTTAGGGCTAACGGGATCAAGGGATATGAGGAGAAAGCAGGAATGGGGTACTGATTTTGGATGATCAGCCATGATCATATTGAATGGCGGTGCTGGCTCAAAGAGCCAATTGCCCTTCTCCTGCATCTATTTTCTATGTTTCTATAGTATGTAGTAAAATTGTAGCTGGCGCAAACAGGACAAATTGGTATATTAGGCAATGTTTCTTAAATCCCCTCTATCAGACCCAGTGTTCTCACTCTACTCACACCTAAAGATTCTTACCCACCCCATTATTTTAGTACAGGGATCTCCAAACTATGGCCCGCGTGCCACATCCGGCTCGCAGCAAGCTCTTAGGGGGCGAGGACTGGCGGCAGAAGCTGCCGGCGAAGGTTCGCCAGAGAGCGGATCGCCACCGACCCAGAGCTGGGACAAGGCGAGAGATCGCAGCGCCCCCTCGCAAACAACAAGCCGAAGGAAACTTCCCACCTCGCTGCCACCGCCAATCACCAGGGAGGGGGGGGAAGAGTCAGGGTAGAGGGAGCAGCGGGTGAGAGCGGGAGCGTGGGGAGGGGCAGGGGGTCAGGTGAAGGAGCGCTGCCACTTGCGGGGGCTGCTCCCTCTCTCCCTCTCTCCCAGTGCCAGCGAGCTCCGCTCTGCTCCTCCACTCTTCCCCGGCCCCGTCTCCCTCTAATAAGAACAAATACAAGTGTAGTTGTTGTTCAGAGGCCCCGCATCCCCGGGGTGAGCGGCGACGGCGGCGAGGAGGGAGGTTTCACTTGTGTTTGTTCTCATTTCGCTGCGTTAGAGAGAGACGGGGCCGGGGAAGAAAGTGGAGGAGCGGCGCGGATCTCACTGGCTCTGGGAGAGACGGAGAGGGGAGAGAGAGATAGGGAGAAGCCCCCACAAGTGGTGGTGCTCCTTCACCGGACCCTCTGACATCCTCCCCCTCCCCGCGCTCCCTCTTTCACCCGCTGCTCCCTCTACCCCGACTCTCTCCCACCCCCAATCTCTACCCCCCTCACTCTCTTCCCCCCCCACTCTCATCCCCCCCCACTCTCATCCCCCCCCACTCTCATCCCCCCACCACTCTCTCCCCCCCCCCCCACTCTCATCCCCCCACCACTCTCTCTTTCCCCCCACCCTCATCCCCCCACCACTCTCTCCTTCCCCCCACCACTCTCTCCTTCCCCCCACTCTCTCTCTCTCTCCCCCACCCACTCTCTCCCCCACCACCCTCTCCCTCCCCCCACTCTCTCCCTCCCCCCCACTCTCTCCCCCCCTCCCTCCACCCCGAATCTCTCCCACCTCCAATCTCTACCCCCCCACTCTCTTCCCCCCCACTCCTCTCTCTCGCTCCCCCCCCCACTCTCTCGCTCCCCCCCACTCCACTCTTTCTCTCCCCCCCCACTCTCTCTCCCTCCCCACCACTCTCTCTCCCTCCCCACTCTCTTCCCTCCCCCCACTCTCACCCACTTTCTCTGCCAGTGGTGGTCACTGTATTTTTTCTGTTTTATAAATAATTGTATACCTACGAAATATATATATTCCAATATTTCAAGCCCTTTTTAAAAATCGAATATTATTTATTTGTTGCCATATAAACCTAATGTAAACTAACCTAATCTAACCTAACCTAGTTTAACCTTTCCTAATCTAATCTAACGTAATCTAGTCTAAACCTTTTTGAGTTCATTAAATTCATAAAACTCACACTTCTTTATTTTTTCCTATGGCCCGCAAAAATGTGCCAAATATATAATGCGGCCCTCGTGCTGAAAAGTTTGAAGGCCCCTGTTTTAGTACATCGCTTCTGCATCCTCTCCAAAGCCTTTTATTTTCCATAAAGTTGGGACATGCAGAACTTGACACAATGGTCCAGTGTTTGGGTCGTTCACGATATCAAGGGTGGCTTTGCAGTGGCTTGACAAGCCGACCACTGCCCCCCACAGGTGCAATACCAGCTCTCTGCCCTATCCTCATACCTCCCGGTGGGTCACAAGCCCCACAAGTGTACATATGGCCACTATCCCAGGTAGTTTAATTCCTCCGAGGGACTTCCTCAGGATGTCTATACCTGGGAAAGACGTGGCAAGTGAATTAAACAGGAATTGTCATTCAGATTCCCGTGATCACCACTCCATCATAATCCAGTCTTTTGTTCTTGCCATCCCTCCCCTTTTCTTTTCAGTTTAAACTTGTTTCATTTCTAACTTCTCCGATTTCTGATGAAAGCTCATCATCCCAAGGCATTAAATCTGCTTCTTTCTCTGCAGATGCCACAGACCCGAGTGTTTCCAGAACTTCCTGCTTTCTTTTGCCAGAGTTTTGTTTTGATGACTCAGATCACTATACTCCCACCGCTAACTGCAACCTGCTGGTTGTTGGGTGGGGTGGGGGTGTCACCAGACAGATCTAGGTGGAATGGAGAAGCCTGGGGTTTGATGACCAGCCAGAATCTCAGATCTCAATGCTCTAAGATTACAAGATGGATGCAAAGAATAAACAACATAGTTCTTGTCCATTTATCTCTCATTTATACAATACCAACAGCACAACCTTGCAATCTTTGACCATTTAATGTAACAATTGCAACAGTACATCTGACCTTACCCTAGTATATGCCGACATTAAAACAACTATTTATCCAATTGTCATACAGATTGATATTATTGATCAAGACATTGCTGTTCTATTTTAACCAGAAAGATTAAAAAATATTAAAATATAACAGGTTGTAGGTGGAGAGCAGATACTTTGATCCTTCCAAATTCAGCCAAGGATTTTCAAATCCATTTCATGATTTAAAAAAATAATTTAGAGTAAAGTTATGTAGAGTTTAGTTGCGCACCATCAGTTCGGATGAATACACAGTACTTGTTCCCTGAGGAAATTCCATGAGGAATAATGTCCAGGTGAATCCTTTCTCTGCGGTCTCCAAGTAGTCTGCAATTGTGATTACCAGGTAATAACTTACATTCAATTGAAATTATAACACTTCCAAAATGACACATTTTTCTTAAACTTATATCAACTGATTCCTTGTTGCATACCTCAAAGGCATAAATGAGTTCTGATGCAGGGTCTCAACTCAAAATGTCAACAATTCCTTTCCCTCCACGGATGCTGCCCTACCTTCTGAGTTCCACCAGCACTTTGTTTTATGCCCGAGTTCCTTCAGCAGATTGTTTTATGCTCCAGATTCCTGCACCTGCAGTCTCTTTGACCTCTATCAACATAAATACAAATGTGTTGCTGTCCCATCCTAACCACTCTGCCAATCCTTCTTGCAAAAAACTTTCCTAATAATTGTAACTTATTGGCCAATATAATTGTAGAAGCAATCTGACAAGAATTGCATCCTATCCTCAGACACGTTATGGCAACCAATTACAGAGTTCTGCATCTGTCTGTTTCACCTGCGGCCTTCCTCATGTCTCACACATTTTCTCCCACTTTGTGTGGCTTGAATTCTTCTTACATCCCGCTCAGGAAGTTGTGGAAATATCTCCAGCAGCCAACATATGACATCCTGACCCCCACTGAGGGTATGCTGTACTGTCTTTCAGATTAAACATTACACTTAAATTCCTTCTGCTCCTTTGAGTGGATATAAACAATCTCATGACACTAAAGGTGGAGTGATTGTCGACTCAGTGCAGGTGGTGGGAGAGAGGAGGACGATAGCAAAGCTAACATCGCTGCTGGACAACGACTCCCACCCCATGCAGGACACTGTCACTGCACTGAGCAGCTCCTTCAGTGACAGACTCCTTCACCCCAAGTGCGTGAAGGAGAGATATAGGAGGTCCTTCCTTCCCGCTGCTGTGAGACTGCACAACCAGCACTGCTCCCAGCAGACGAGTCAACAATAACAGCTAAGAACACACAGAAAACTGACAATTTATGTGTCTTTTATTTATAATGAATGATCTCTTGCTCTCTTGCTATCCACTTCACAGTTTTTTATCAGTTTTTATCACAGTTTAAATATGTCTTTCTCTCTTTCACGAACATACATGCAGACACACAGATTCAACTTTCAACATTCCCTGAAGGGAACTGGTGTGTAGCATAGAGGGTTGAAAATCTTGGCTACTCTAATGAAGCTGCTGAGCAGGAGTTGCAGGTCGTTACTGCACTTTGTGTAAAGGTCTTCTGGCATCAACCCATTTTAATGTGATGTCACCTTATTCCAGATTCCCTCGATTACAGGAAATAGTTACTCTCATTTTCTTCCCTATCCAATCATTTCACCATCTGGAATCCTCAGTCAGATCAGCCAAAACATCAAATGTCCGGGTGGGGCCAGGATAGAAGATGGGGCAGAGGCCATGGGCAGAGATTATGATGGAACAGCGTCAGGGGGCAAGGTCAAGGATCAATACACACCAGCGGACCAAGCAGTCCAATAGAAAGCTGGACTAGTCTCCCTATGGGACAGAGCCCCACTCCCCTAAAACTAGTGGAATAGTGGAGAGTCATGGTGAGGTGAGAGAGTGGATATCAGCTTGAACTCAGCTAGACAGTGGGCACAGCCATTTAAGTGTCCAACACTGCTTACAATCTTATGCTAGTAGATCCTGACCAGCCCAACCATCCTCCATTAGGGCCACTCGTGGAAGTTGATAGTTTTGAAGTGTCACAAGCAAAGGACTTTACTACAGAGCTACAAGATGAGAGATATTTTTATAACCATAAAACATGGATTTTGAAACAACCCTTTATAGTTCAATCTGAATGTTTCAGCCACACTGCCCCTCAAAGCATAGAAACTTTAATCTAGTACTTTGCCTCTTCAAGCGATGGAGCACACTCCTGACTTGGAGGGAGGAAGCTCCAGAATTGATTCTCTCCTCAAGTCGTTTGGCAAACCACCTTCGGGCCCCCACACATTGAGCTCTGCAAAAACACCAGTCTCAATCATCTCTTCCTGCCACGGAATGGAGATGTTCCCAGTTGCAAATTCATTAAAAAACTCCTTGTCTGAATCTTCGAGGTTGATTCCCTTCACAGTTGAGAAGGCACCCACATCTTGAATATTCTTTGCGTACACTGTTTTCGGGTTTGGAGTGAAAGGAGGTGGGAGTATACCTGGAAAAGATCAGCAACATAACATAATACACCCTTGTCCGTTTTGCACTATCCCGTTTTTTGATGGTCGCAGTTGTGCTATCCTGAGCAAGTGCTACATTGCCCTGTGTGCAACCTTTTGAGTACAATTCTCATCCCCTGCCTTCTCCCTCCCCCCCTCCCCCCCCCCCCCCCCACACCCCCCACAACACAACCAGGATGACCAAGGATACGAGCTTCCCCCAGTGCCTGCACCCAAAGCGCCTCCTTCACACAATCTCACAAAAGGAACCTATTTAACTCCTCCTCGGGAAGCTCACTGTAGATTATTATCTTTGTATCAAAAATATCTCGTGAGTTGTTTGCAGACACTTTGCGGAGATGTTATTGAAATATATGTGTCGGACAAGCAGCTGCAAAGGTGCAAACCTTACTTGTTGTTTTCAACAATTCAATTGAGGAAATGAAATGTCAGATTACAATAGTGAGTACGAGGAAGATATAAAGAGGACTTGAACATGGCGACGTGGAAAGCCGAGTGACTCTTAGCAGATAGTTTGGAGATACATGAAGTTATTTACTCTGGTGCACCGGACAGAGAAGTGAAGTATTTGTTAAATGTTGAGAGATTGGGTGGTGTTAATGTTCAAAGGGCACTAGCAGGCCAGCCTCCCGCCCTTTGATTCCATCTTCACCACATTGTCTCTGGGAAAGCAGCCAACATAGGACTGAGCATTACAGCACATCAACATGCCCTTCGGTCCACACTGCCTGTACCACACATGATGGTTCTGCCTGCATGTGATCCATGTCCCTCCACTCCCTGCATATTCCCATGCCTCTCTAAAAATGTTACTACCAACTTCCATGAGTGACCCTACTCAGGGCCGTCTTAACGCATGGGCCTGATGGGCACTTGCCCGGGGGCCCCACGAGCATAGGGGCCCCATGCTGATCTGTGTATGTTAAGTGACTTGCAATAAATAAATACTACTTTAAAAATGTAGGTTCAATAAGTGCTTTTTTCGCAATATTTTCAGTCCCTAAGTGCTTCTCACAGCGATCTGTAAGTGCTTTTCGCAACAATGTAGCACCCTAAGTCCATCGCTAAGTGCTTTTCGGTAAGTGCTTTTCGCCGGCACGACAGGGGGCGGCTGGTAGGGAAAGGGGGGTGGAGGAGAGTAACGGTAGGGGTCCCAGTACACTGCTTTGCCCGGGGGCCCATAATGCTGTAAAAACGGCCCTGACCCTACTGGAGGATGGTTGGGCTGGTCAGGATCTACGAGCATAAAGTTCTAAGCAGTGTTGGACACTGAAATGGCTGTGCTCACTGTCTAGCTGAGTTCAAGCTGATATTCACACTCTCACCTCACTGTGACTCTCCACTTATCTGAAAACTGTATCTTTTTCCATCACCACCCCTGGCAGCACATCCCAGACATTAACTCCCTTTGTAGAGACTTGCCCTACACATCTCCTTTAAACTTTCCTCCTCCAACTTTAAAGCTATGCCCTCTAGTCTTTGACATATCCATTCTTGGATAAAGGTTTTGACTGTCCAACCCATCTCTGCCTCCCATAATTTTATATAGTTTTATCAGGTCTCCCCTCAACCCCTAACACTACAAAGAATACAATTAAATTGTGTCCAAACTCCTAATAGCTAATACCCTCTAATCCGGGCATCTAATGGGTCGAATAACCTATTTCCATGCTGTATTACTCTGTCCTATATCAACAGTAGGCGTATAGCAGCAGAGCTGAGACACAAAGCCATTGTGGATCTGGCATCTAACATCTCCCAATGTTGTCAGCTTTGTAAATGTAAAATAAATAAGAGTCATCAATTGATGGAATCAGTAGTTAGTGATGAAAATTATGCACTGCTTTCTGCAAACTCAGGAGACCACGTTGTTAAAATATAATTTTTAATGTTATTAGGATAGGGAACTTTTGAATGCCTTCACATGTGGTCTGAGAGCACTTCTCTCCATGAGGAAAACAGCCTTTGAGATGTTAAAATACTTGAAAATACCTGGGCTGAGTTACTTCATTTGTAAGCTCAGGACCCAGTGTCATTCCAACCTGTCGCCACAAGATGTCCTCCACTCCATTCATTACGTACAATGATTTTTATAAAAGAAATTATCACAAAAGAACAATTCCAAATAAATCTATTTTAAAAGAACCACAATTAAAGAAAGAAACAAGAAACCTATAATGCAAATTATTGTAGAAAAATTGTGACAGGAAGTTGCGTTCTGTGGGGGATGAAGGGAAATTTATTGCCTCAGAGGTATGAATGTGCATCCCTCAGAAGTGGGTTATGAAATTAACCTGTCAAGTTATTAAATAGTAAAGAGTAAAAGTAAATAGTAAATAGTAAAGAGTCTTGAATGCGGTAACGATGAAACTGTCAGATTGTTAGAAAATCTCACCTTAGAGAAAGCTCCAAACCGTAATCTAAAAAAGACACCGTGCTGGAGTAACTGAGTGGGTCAGGCAGCATCTCTGTAGAACATGTTTTAGGTCAGGACCCTTCTTCAGGAGGTCCCGTCCCGAAACTTCATCTATCAATGCTCTCCAGGGATACTGCCTGACCTGCTGAATTACTCCAGCACTTTGTGTCTTTTTTTGTAAACCAGCATCTGCAGTTCCTTGTGTCTACCTACTCTCAATCTTGCCTGCCTTCGAGTAAATTGGATGGTCCTTAGCTGTGTTCTGAAGTGTCCCCTGGGGCTATTAGAGAGGGATAATACATACCAGAAACTTCCATATCCTATGGACAAACTCCTTCTAATAGGTTCCAACGAAAATGTCATTCAAACCCGAGTAAATTTACAAATTTAAAAGAAAGTCAATTTTTATACTTTACCAGCTACAAGCTTTCTCCAATTAATAACGCTGAAAAAGGCATGAGCCTTTAATTCATTGCAGCATTCATCCTTGAATCCAAGGCGTTTGTCAGGGTTTTTCTCCAGCAAAGCCTCACAGAACAACTTGCAACCTTCACTGAATTTCTCACAGTAGGTGACTGGGTCATTAAGAATCCGTCTCTTCACCTCCTTGTTCTCAACCTGATGAAAGCAACGTGAAGGCAATCAATGTTGAGACTCCAAACAGTATCCCGAAATAATGATGGAACCCACAACATCGGGGAAAAGCATCTGGACCTTGCTGCCTGTGCTGATTCTGGATAAAGTAAAATTACCAGTGCCTTTTCGTCAAAAGAAGAAACCCTCTAGTCACCAACACCTAGAGTTATGCATTCATACAGCATGGAAACACACGCTTTGGCCCACCAAGTCCATGCCTACCATTAATCACCCATTTCCACACCAGCTTTACCCAAACACATTTTGTTCTCCCCACATTCCCATCTTCCCCCCAGATTCTACCACTCATCTACACAGTGCAATATGTAGTGGATAATTAACACGCTGACCCACACATCTTTGTGGATCTGGGAGGAAAATGGAGAAGCTCTCGGATGAGACTCACATGATCACAGGGAGAATGTGCAAACTCCACACAGGTCAGGATCGAATCTGGGTTTCTGGAGCTGTGAGGCAGTGGCTCGACCATCTGCACTCCTGCTGCTCCTTGCTAATTCTATTAAAAATATTTGCCATCTTGGGATATTTGCCCCCACACTCCAAAGCCCTACAGGTTTGTAAGTTAATAGGCTTGGTAAAATAGTAAATTGTCCCTAGTGTGTGTAGGATAGTGCCAGTGTACGGGGATTGCTGGTCGTCATGGACTCGGTGGGTCGAAAGGCCTGTATCCGCCTTATATCTCTAAACTAAACTAAACAAAACAAAATATAGAATTGCCTTGACATGCACACACAGGGAACCCATAGAAGGTTTGAACAAGCAGTGATATTGAGCTGGATACTCTATTTATGCACATGACCAAGCTGCTTAAAACTAGACCTGCGACCTATAGTTTCAAACCTGTGTTTCCGATTACTGCTGACTGTCTATCTGATTAAGTTTGAATGCAACAGAATCACAAAATAATATTTAAAGATGTATCCTCACACGTTCACCCCGGTATCGGAATGGGCCCTTGGCTGCTATCATCTCGTACAGGGTGACTCCCAATGTGAAATAGTCGACTGAATAATCATACTTCGCACCTTCAAGGAGTTCTGGGGCCATAAAACCTGGACGTAAAACAAATTAAATCATCATCCATAGAAAACAATGCAGCTGAGAATTCAAGTCCAAGGCCAAACATGAAAACACCAACGTCAAGCAGTGCCAAAGGGAAACACACATGCATACACAATCTAAACCATGAGCACACATAAAATGTATACACACGCACACACACACGTAAAATCCTACAGCCTCCCAGGTACAGACACAATCCAGCTCGCTACCTGTCCTCCTGCAGAGGGTTCAAGAAACACACCTGGAGTTCCAGCGTAACCTTTCGTTTTGGTTTCATCTGGTTTCAGTTCTACGGCAAGTCCAAGATCAGAGATTCTTACGTGACCTGAAACAGAGTTACCAAAAGGACAGCTTAGAATCTGTTCAAATTGCCCTCGTGTTTATTTGTATTTTTCCGCACCCTGATGCCACCCATTATAAGAATGAAAGGTGGGAGGTTTCGACTGCACCATGTTTTCCTCAGCCTGACTGCCAGGAAGAAGGAACATGGAAAAAAATATCCTGAATGTTGTTTTAAAGAAAATCAGAACAGTTGTCCCTGATCCTTTAGAAGATGCTTTGCTTCAGCATGGAGGCCACCTTATCTGCCTGTTGTTGTGGGACTGCTGCTTACTGGCCTGACCCATGCACTTCCCTAGATGTAAGGGTTTTTTTCTGAAAATCAAGGCAAGCATTGAGAGAGTTAAGAGTCTTTAAGGTAAGCGTGTTTAATTGTCATATGTACCCTTTCCAAGCTTTTAGCACTGAGCCAATCCCAGTCATTACCAGGGAAGTTAGACCAAGACAATCCTGATGCTTTATGACTCTATGACAAGTGACTGCAAACGCTGGTTTACAGAAAAAATACACAATCTGCTGGAATAACTCAGTGGGTCAGGTAGCATCCCTGGAAAACATGGACAGTCTGAGGAAGGGTCCCGACCCGAAGTGTCGCCTGTTCATATTCTCCAGGGATGCTACCTGATCTGCTGGGTTACTCCACCAACTTAATGTCCTTTTTAATCACAGCAGAGATCTTTTGCCCCATTTTCACCTGACGCCAGGGAGTGAGATGGCTTATTGTATGAATAACTTAGTGACTGAGTTTGTGAATAACTGGGTGACTCTGTGGACAATGGCTAACTGAGTGGTCTCTCAACTCGTGGGTGTGGATGTCAATAGGTGACCATGGGAGAGTGAATGTCAATAAGCAACGTGGGGCATGAGTAGGTAAGGCTTTCAATGAGTTTCTAGGACGATGGCTCAGCTGGTGAGGTCCAATTGCCAGGTCAGCACAACCACTGAGATCAAGGTGCAAACTCGTTGTAAATATACATTAATGACTTGGATGAAGGGATTAAAAGTACCATTAGCAAATTTGCAGATAATACAAAGCTGGGTGGCAGTGTGAACTGTGAGGAAGATGCTATGAGGTTGCAGGGTGACTTGGACAGGTTGTGTGAGTGGGCGGATGCATGGCAGGTACAGTTTAATGTGGATAAGTGTGAGGTTATCCACTTTGGTGGTAAGAATAGGAAGGCAGATTATTATCTGAATGGTGTCAAGTTAGGAAAAGGGGACGTACAATGAGATCTGGGTGTCCTAGTGCATCAATCACTGAAAGGAAGCATGCAGGTACAGCAGGCAGTGAAGAAAGTCAATGGAATGTTGGCCTTCATAACAAGAGGAGTTGAGTATAGGAGCAAAGAGGTCCTTCTGCAGTTGTACAGAGCCCTAGTGAGACCGCACCTGGAGTACTGTGCGCAGTTTTGGTCTCCAAATTTGAGGAAGGATATTCTTGCTATTGAGGGCGTGCAGCGTAGGTTTACTAGGTTAATTCCCGGAATGGCGGGACTGTCATATGTTGAAAGACTGGAGCGACTAGGCTTGTATGAATTGGAATTTAGAAGGATGAGAGGGGATCTTATCATAACATATAAGATTATTAAGGGGTTGGACACGTTAGAGGCAGGAAACATGTTTCCCATGTTGGGGGAGTCCAGAACCAGGGGCCACAGTTTAAGAATAAGGGGTAGGCCATTTAGAACGGAGATGAGGAAGAACTTTTTCAGTCAGAGAGTGGTGAAGGTGTGGAATTCTCTGCCTCAGAAGGCAGTGGAGGCCAATTTTCTGAATGCATTCAAGAGAGAGCTAGGTAGAGCTCTTAAGGATAGCGGAGTCAGGAGGTATGAGGAGAAGGCAGGAACGGGGTACTGATTGAGAATGATCAGCCATGATCACATTGAATGGTGGTGCTGGCTCAAAGGGCCAAATGGCCTCCTCCTGCACCTATTGTCTATTGTCTATAACTCCAGGTTTACAAATTCCCTGAATCCAGCAAGCCTTCCAAAATTATGAAGGAAATGAGACATGATGATCATACCCAAATGTAGCAAACAGCCTACATGCATACAGTCTTTTCCTCCATTTGTGTTAATGTATATTCCTCTTACGCCATATTCTTCCATTCCATAGCCTCATTACATCCTCCTCTAACGATAAAATACCCCTTGTCACACCCATACATACACCCCATTTCAAGACAAAAACATCTCATCCCCTCCCCACACTCTTCCACTTCTCTGTAACCACTCCCCGTTGATTGTACCCTCCCATTTAATAGTTATTATTTCACAGCAGCTCGTCCTGTTCTCGGTTTGGCGAGTATGGAGGGTGCTAATGGTTGTGCTAATGTTGGCAAGGAGGTTTGGAGAACGCACCCCCTCTCAGGACAGTGACTGCCGAGATGAGTCTGTGTGCTGCACGGTCCACTGTGGTGATCTAAGCCACAGCTTCATTGGGGCAAACACAAAGCGCATTCTGGGATAAAAATTACATCTTCCCCCAGACCCACGAATTCCAACAAGACTGTTGCGGAAACGAAAGTCAGAAAATTAAAGGTCAAACATTGTCACACCACAAGAGATTGGTGCTAGAGTCCTTCTGGCTCTACGGTGGAGATATTTCACCATCCTAAGCCACACTGTGACCCAAGCACCATCCCTGTTGATGACTAGGGGTGCAGTGTTGCTGGAGCGCCGCTCCGGCACCTCTGTAAAAAAAAGCCAAAATAAACAGCGGGGGATTTTAACTAGCGGGGAAATTAACAGCGGTTGCTCTGGCACCAGTGACAGCTCTGGCACCTAAACAATAGCACTGCCACGCTGTTGATGACTGCTCACCACTCAGTTTAAGTGGAAATTAGGAATGGACAAAAAAAACGTTCGGCGTGCTGATGACTTTCACACCAGGAGAGCAAAGATGTAGAAAAAAAATGAATGCAGTAACTTGTCTTGAGAATTCTAGAACAGGTCACGGTCTAACCAATGTCAACTTACCCTCATTATCAAGGAGGACATTCTCCGGCTTCAGGTCACGGTAGACGATCCGGCATTGGTGCAGATGTTCCAGGCCACAGACAATTTGAGCTGCGTAGAAACGTGCCCTTTCCTCATCAAAGCCTGGGTTGTTTTCATCAACATTGTAAATGTGGTATCTGGGGAGACAAAAACACCAAACTCCCTCATTGCCGACTTCAGTTTGAACACAAAATGTCCCATAATTAGATCATTGTATAACGTCAAAAGTACATGGGAAGAACCCATAAACCCAACTGGTCTCTCGTGGTGATAAAGTTCTACATAACCTCCTCCCATCCTTCACAATGTCAGTGTATCTTTCCATCCATTCCCGTTGCACTATCTTACCCACCACAGGCTGTACCCGGGTTCCCAATGCACGACTTATGGACAGCCCTACATATGAATGTTCAAATAATATTATTAAATTCAAAAGCCTGACATGTGTATACAAATGTTTGCTCCTATGAGGAGTAGAACTAATGGCAGCAGCAATTACTGATTTCCTTTCAGAGTGAGAAATTAAAATAATGTCCCATTTCCCTTCTGAGGCCAAAGAAACTATCCCAGCAGTTTCAGACTCTTTGCCCATTTGTCTCACTGGCTATTCTTCATATTTTGCTGTGTGTTGATGAACAATCCTGTTGGGCTGCAAGATATTTGTTACCTGTGGAGAGGCCTCCAGGAAGTCAAATGTAAATGAAATGCTTGTGTTGACTGAGTGGTTGCACTTGATGGAGTGGAAAATTCCCTTCGACACAACTGAACTTGGGCACAGGGTATAACACAGCCATGATAATCAGGTAGACACAAAATGCTGGTGTAACTCAGTGGGTCAGGCAGCATCTCAGGAGAGAAGGAATGGGTGACGTTTCGGGTCGAGACCCTTCTTCAGCCATGATAATAATATGGTTTGGGTGTCAGCAATAAGGGTGAATTCTTACCACGATGGGAGCGACTAATGAAAATCATTGACTGTGATGCTGCTTCTCACCTCAGATCCCCGCCATTCATGATGGTCATCACTAGACACAGCTCTGCCTTGGTTTGGAAAGCATAAGCTAAGGAGACAATGAATGGAGAGTGTACACGAGCCAGGATTCTCTTCTCCACGATTGCACCCTGGGAAAAAAAAAGAGCAGGCAGAATAATCCTTAGATTTTGGTCCGAAGTGGAGCGGACCTGTGCCCTCAGCTCTCAACCATTTAACCTTGCGTTTCTGTACATTTGTTCTGGCCTCTGGAAAAGAATTCTAAAAGTTCCGTCCACCTCCTTCATCAGCTCAGACACTGACTTTGCTTTTCAGTTGCAATGAGACGGGAATTCAATCTTCCTGCTCCAACATCCCCAAATGAAATCTGGATTTATATGTAAAGGACTGGCAGGTTATGTACAAAGCTCCAGCTCTCAGTTTGCCGTCAATGCAGCTGTTTGGTCAGCACGCAATTAGTTACTGTGATCTATGATATTTAGGGAGATGACTTCCAAATATCTGCCACTATCTCTACATGGCAGAGTACTTCCTCATTTCACCTCTGAAAGACCTCCCTCTAAAAACAGCCTCATAGAGAGACAGGGAGACAGGGTGAGAGGATGATGAGAGGATGGTGGGAGAGAGAGAGAGAGAGAGAGAGGGGGTGGAGAGGGGATAGAGAGAGAGAAGGGAGTGGAGAGAGAGGGATAGGGAGATTAAAAGAGAGGGCAGATACAGTAGGAGAGAGAGAGAGTGAGAAAGGTAGAGAGGGGAATACAAAGGGAGGGGATGAGGTTCTGACAGTAATGTATAAGGTTAACAGGAGATGCAGGCAATCAACCAAGGTGGTTACTGGATAGACACGGATAACACTTTCTGTTTGTACGAGACCTGGCCATTCTTTGTTTTCCTTTTACATCTTTACTGATATACTCAGATATACAATATCACACACAAACATATATCATTAGCAAAACATTACACAGGCAAAGAAGCTCAATCTGATCTTCGCTGCCCCATTATTTCACTCTCGCAGAGAAATTCCCTTCTTCTACCTATCCCTCATCCCCACATTCCCTGCTTCCTGGAGTAACTCATCTCTCTGTAGTTGAAAATCAAAGAAACCGCAAATTAAACTGCTGAATATCTGAAATAAAAACAGAAAATGGTCAAAATACTCAGCAGGACAGATCGATGGAGAGACTCGCTCGGCCTGTTCTCTTTACACAGAGAACCCGACATGTGTAGTGTTTCTATATTATACAACATAGAACAGAACAGCACAAAAACAGGTCCTTTGGCCCACACTGTCTGTGCTGGACATAATGCCAAAATCATCACATCTACCAGCACATAAGCCATATCCCTCCATTCCCCACATATCCATGTGCCTATCCAAAAGTCTTTTAAATGCCACTAACGTATCTGCTTCAAATACCATCCTCAGCAGGCACTCACCACCCTCTGTGTAAAAAACTTGCCAAGCGCATGTTCTTTCAATTTTGCCCCTCTCACCTGTCCTCTGGTCAAAAAAAAAAAAGATTCTGACCTATCTATGCCTCTCATAGTTTTCTCTACTCTGTGTGAAACATTACCCCCTCTAGTTCTTATTAACATTTCCTTTCTCACTTTAAATCAATTCACTTTAGTTCTTGATTCTCCTCCCCTGGGAAATCTTTCACCCTATCCACCCCCCTCGTGATTTTATGCACCTGTAAGATCACCCCTCAGCTCCTAGCTCCAAGGAATACAATCCTAGCCTTCCCAACATCTTTCAACAGCTCAAGCTCTTGAGTCCTGACAACATCCAAAAAAAATCTTCTCTGCATTCTTTCCAGCTTAATGTCCAACTGTACCATAATATTCCAACTTGCAGACTTAATCCCCCTGACCGATGAAGGCCAACGTGTCAAAAGCCTTCGCCAGACTATCTACCGGTGATGTCATTTTCAGGGACGTGGCAGTAAAATTTGCTCGCTATTGGCAAACAGTTGTGTGATGACACAAAATAATAATAATTTTCAGGGAACAATGTACTTGTACTCCCAGATCAATCTGCTCTGCACCTTGCACTTATCTGTATTAAACTCTAATAGCCATTCTCGCCCACTTGCCTATCTGATCAAGATCCCACTGTAATTGTAGATAGCCAATTTCACTGTCTACGATACCACCTATTTTGTTGTCACTTGCCAACTTACTGATCATGCCTTGTACATTCTCGGTGACATACATAACAAACAATGGACAGTGTCAAACTCTGAGGCACACCACTAGTCACAGGCTCCAGTCTGAAAAACAACCTTTCGCCACCACCCTCTCTGCCTCCTATCATGAAGCCAATTCTGTATTCCGTTAGAATACGTCTATGTATGTATTATGTATTCTTACCTGGATTCTGGTAAGAATGTATTCTTCCTGGGTCCCACGTGATCATACCTTCCAGAGCAGTCTACTATGAAGAACCTTATCAAAGGCCTTGCTGAATTCCATATAGACTGCATCTATGGCCTTGTCAACCTTCTGGGTTACTTCTTCAGAAAACCTGATCAAATTCATGAGAGATCTTCTCTCACGCACAAAACCCATGCAGACTATCCTAAAAAGACACAAAATGCTGGAGTAATTCAATGGATCAGACAGCATCTCTGGAGAACATGGATACGTGATGTTTTGGGTCAGGAACCTCCAGGGCCCTACCCCCTTCAGACTGACTGCAGGGGAGTGGGAAAGAAAGCTGGAAAAGAGGACGGGTTAGACAAAGCATGGCCAGTGATAGTTGAACACAGGCGAGGGGGTATTGTGATAAGCAGATTATCAGAAGGCCAGAGATGATACAGGTATAAGCAAAAAGGATAAATAGTTGTGAATTATGAAGCTCAGGGATAGAAAAGTTGCAAATAGTGTAGCTGGAGCAAGGAATGTAGGTGAAGGGGGAGGGGCAGGGGAGAAACCTCAGGGTCAGCTAGGGTTCAGGAGAGGGGAGTGAGGCGGGGTAGGGGGGGACAATAAAGGAGGGGAGGGGTTTGAGGGAGAAAGGAGAGAGGGAAGGGGGGGTATTTGTAGCAGTTACCTAAAATTGGAGAAGCCTATGTCCATACCCTGTAAGGTACCCAAGCAGAATATGAGGTGCTGTTCCTCCAGTTTGCGTGTGGCCCCAATCTGGCAATGGAGGAGGCCCACAATAGAAAGGTCAGTATGGGAATGGGAAGGGGAGTTAAAATGGTTAGGAACTGGGAGATCCTGCAGGCCTTGACAGACCAAGTGCAAGTGTTCAGCAAAGTGGTCGCCGAGTTTACTCTTGGTCTTACTGATGTGCAGGAGGCCACATCAGGAACAGCAGATGCGGCAGATGAGGTTAGAGGGGGTGTATGTGAATCTCTATCTCACCTGGAAGGACTGCTAGGGTTTCTGCATGGAGGCGAGGAAGGAGGTACAGGGACAGGCGTTACATCTCCTGCAGTTGAAGGGGAAAGTACTTGGGGAGGGGGTGGTTTGGGTGGGAAGGGATTAGTGAACCAGGGAGTTGCAGAAGGAGCGATCTCTGCGGAAAGTGGAAAGGTGTGGAGATGGGAAGATGTGACTAGTGGTGGGATCAAGTTGGAATTGCTGGAACTGCCGAGGATGATGTGTTGGATGCGGTGGTTGGTGGGGTCAAAATACTAAGCTATCTACCTGTCTTGCAGGACCTTCGCAATGAATGGTAGGATCCTGGGGAGTATTGTACAGCAGAATAAGGATTCTGTTTAAGAATACAGTTTAGGAATAAGGAGTAGGCCATTTAGAACGGAGACGAGGAAAAACTTTTTCAGTCAGAGAGTTGTGAATCTCTGGAATTCTCTGCCTCAGAAGGCAGTGGAGGCCAATTCTCTGAATGCATTCAAGAGAGAGCTAGATAGAGCTCTTAAGGATAGCAGAGTCAGGGGGTATGGGGAGAAGGCAGGAACGGGGTACTGATTGAGAATGATCAGCCATGATCACATTGAATGGCGGTGCTGGCTCGAAGGGCCGAATGGCCTCCTCCTGCACCTATTGTCTATTGTCTATAGAAGGATGTGGGAGTACAAGTACATTGTCCCCTGAAAGTGACATCATTGATAGATAACATGCTGAAGTAGAAACACCAATCTTCCAGCATCTTACCAATGTATAACTCCTGCGATTTCTTCAATTCAATAATTCAATGATTCAATGATCACATGGACCTAGGGACAGTGAAATTCTATGCTTTTGCATTCAATCTGGGAAAATCATACAGCAGACTTCACCTACAGTAGGTAGTACACAAAGAGTCATGATGTTTATGGTGCCAACGAAGTTTCAAAAGCTCTTAGTACATACAGTCTTATCACCTTGCAGCAGCGAACCAGGCCTACCGCCTCACGGGCAACTTTTTGATCTCGTTCTGCTCCGCAGTGCATCCTACCTTGTCTAGCTTTTCAGTTTCATTGGATATATCTGATCAGGTCCAGAATATTTATATATCTTCATACATTTTAGGCTGTCCAGCACCTCCTCGATTGTAGTACAGACTGTTCTCAAGCCCCCTCCTGGTTAATCCTTGTACTCCTCCAGGGTTACACAATGCCAGCTATCTATACCTGACCCATGCTTCATTCCTTTTCCTGACTAGAAGCTCAAATGCTCTTGTCATCCAGGGTTCCGTACTGCCTGCCTTGCCCTTCACTTTAAAAGGTGTATGCTTACCTTGAACTACCTCTAACACACTTTTGGAAGCATTTCACTTTCCGGATGTCTCTTTACCTGCACACAACCTTTTTTAATCAACTTTTGCAAGTTCCTATCTAATGCCATGAAAGTTGACCATGTCCCAATTAAGAACTTTAACTTGTGGACCAACCCTGAACAATGGTATCCAAAAGGGTATATTTGTTTTTTTGGGGAATGGCCGCAGGAGATTCCTGCAGTCTCCGCACCCTCTCTTTCCTAGTGATATCCCATCCACTTTCTGCCTGTATTTTAGGAGTGACCACCTGACTATAATCCCTATCTGTGACGCTCTCATTCATCCGGACAATCCTGAGATCGTCCAGCCACAGCTCCAGTTCCCTCATGTGGTCAGTCAGGAGCTGCAGCAGGAGCACTTCCCGCTGGTGTAGTCTTCAGGGACATTGGTAGTCTCCCTTGCATCCTGCAGGAGAAGCATGCCAGTGCCCTGGTGACCATCTCTACCTTACTAGTCTTAAACTGTTGGTGCAAATTGGATGTTCCTGATTGTTTGTGGCAATGTTAATTATATAATTAATGTTAATAATATTAATATTCATCATGTTAACTATAATGCAAGCACACCACATGACTTACCGGACCAATGGGATCACATGATGAATACATACAAGGATGCACAGGAAACATGCAACACAATTTGTAATGTTGAAGGCCATAGCAGGTCCCCTCTCCTTGCCAGCAGAAGGTCCTCCTTCCCATAACTAACACTGGCATTGACTGAGATACCCAACACATGCCCACAGCTCATTGAATAAGGTCCAAGGCTAGATAATACATGGCACGAGACAAGGTTCGCTCCACTGAGAACAGCTCAAATGTCACCTGGCAATGCCAACAACTCGCATTGTCCCTCAGTGCACTCCTGGTTTCAGCTATGGGTTGCTCTCAACTCACAGTAGATCAACCATCCACCTCCTGCTCTAGAGACTCTCGCTGTCACCCGTTTTAGCCCTCAGGGAAAGCTGCATTGCTGGAGCTACTATCTTCGTTCAACCAAATAAACTCATGAAATGTTCACAACACAAAAAAAAAGCCCATTTGGCCCATCATGTCTGCACCAGATGGAGAAGACCTTCCTTGGTCCAATCCCACTTTCCAGCCAGTAGCCCTGCGGGTCACGGCTCTTCCCAGTTCTCATCCACACACTGATTGCCAACTGTTTCAGGCAGGATGGTGACTCTGCAATGTAGACTGCTTGTCATTGGTGATGGTCATCGCCTGGCACTTGTGAAGCCCAAGTGTTATTTGCTATGCATCAGCCCTTGCCTAAATGTTGTCTGGGTTCTTGCTGCATGAAGGCATGGGCTGCTTTGTTTGCTGAGGAGTTACGAAAGGAGCTAAACATTGTGCAAACATCAATGAATATCCCCACTTCCAAACCCGTGGGAGGTTCTTAGGCCCAACACACTGCCCTGAGAAATGCCTGCAGTGTTGTATTGGAGCTGGGATGACTGACCTCCAACAATAATAACCATGTTCCTTTTTATAGGATGTGACTCCAAACATTAGAGTGTTTTCCTCTTTGATGCCCATTGACCTCAATTGTACCAGTTCTCCTTATTGCTACTCTTGGTCAAATACTGCCTTGATGTCGGGCCTTCACTCTTACTGCCACCTCAGCAATGTGGATCATATTTGCAATGTGTCTAGAGCTGAATGTCCCTGGAGAAACAGAAACTAGGCATCAGTGAGAAGGTGCCATTCGAGAGCACTGCCAATGACACCTTTCCATCACTTTGTTGATTGAAAGAGTAGACTGACTGGACTAATTCTCCAGATTGGATTTGTCTTCATTTTGTAAATAGGCATTTTTTTTTAGTACCAATTCCTTTTGTAAGACTTGGTACTGATTATATTTTGGTACTGACCAACTCTGTAGATATCTTTACGCCAAAATATAAGTAAAATAAGATGGAGAACAGAATCATTGGAAAACACCTCGTTTTTTGTTACAAACCTCTACCACCAGTCTTGATTACTATCTCCAACCCCCGCCCCCCCCCCCCCCCCCCCCCACCTGACTCATCTGAAATGTCATCTGTCCATTCCTTTCACAGATGCCACCTGACCTATTTTGTTTTTTGCCCAAGAATTTGCAATCACTTGCATCTTTATTTTCTTGTGAGTTAAGTTCAACAGTAAGGAAACATTCACTTCTCCATGGTGACTTCCTTACCTTCATCCCAATGCAACAGATGATAAACCGTTCATGTTAGGTTTGGAACACATATTGTGGTCATCAGACATTTCAAACAATCATATTGGAATGGATGGTTGGATTGTGTAATCAGCCTTAACAGGATTGTGAGGTCCTTCACAGTGAATGATAGGGCCCTGGGGAGTGTTGTGGAGTAGAGGGATCCAAGAGTTCAAGCACATAGTTCCTGAAAGTTGAATCGCATATAGGGTGGTGAAGAGGGCATTCATCAGTCAGGGAATTGAGTGTAGAAGTTGGGGTGTTATGTTACAGTTGTACAAGACATTGACAGACCACACTAGAAGCATTGAGCTCAGTTTTGGTCACCCTGCTGTAGGAAAGATGCCATTAAGCTGAACGTGTGGATAGGATTTACGAGGATGCCACCAAGACTCGAGGGCCTGAGCTATACGAAGAGATTGTGCAGGCTCGGTCTTTATTCCTTGGAGTGCAAGAAGCTGAGGGTTCATCTTCAAGAAGGGAATAAAGAGGGTGAATGCACAGAGTCTTCTGCTCAGTGCAGGGAAACCAAGAAATATAAGGCATAGATTTAAGGTGAGAGAGGAAATATTTCATTTGAGCCTCAGTGAAAAAGTTTTCGCGCATAGGGTGTTGGATATATGGAAAGAGCTGCCAGAGAAAGTAGTTGAGGCAGGTACTATCGCAACATTTAAGAAACATTTAGACAGATACATGGATAGGATAGGTTTAGAGGGATATGGGCCAAACACAGGCAGGTGGGACTAGTGTAGATGAAACATGTTGGTTGGTATGGGCAAGTGTGCCGAAGGGCCTGTTTCCATGCTGTATGACTCCGTGAGCTGTTATGTTTACGTTTAGTTTAATTTAGCTTAGCTGACTTTAGATTATTACCACGTGTCCCGAGATACAGTTAAAACTTTTTGTTGCGTGCTAACCAGTCAGCAGAAAGACTATACATGATTACAACCAAGCCATCCACAGTGTACAGAAAAAAAGTGGAGCAATTGTAACGAGGCATTGCAGATCCACTTCTCGGACCAGCATGCAGATAGTCAGTCACCTGGCCTGTCCCATTCACCAGTCAGTCATACAACACAGAAGCTGACCCTTTGGGCCAACTGGTCCATGTCTAACAAAATGCCCATCTAGGCTTTAGTTTAGTTTAGAGATATAGCATGGAAATAGGCCCTTCAGCTCAACTTGTCCAAGCTGACCATCTCATTTACCTATTCACAAAATGCTGGAGTAACTCAGCAGGTCAGGCAGCATCTCGACAAAATGCTGGAGTAACTCAGCAGGTCAGGCAGCATCTGATGAAATACTCCAGCATTTTGTGAATAAATACCTTCGATTTGTACCAGATTCTGCAGTTATTTTCTTACACATCTCATTTACCTACATTTGGCCCATATCCATGCACCTGTCCAAATGTCTTCTTGAACCGTTGTTGAACCAATAACAACATGTGAAAGACATATGGACAGGTACTGTACATGAATAGTAATGATTTAGAAGGATATGGTCCAAATGCAGGCAAATGGAGCCAATATAGATGAGGTATCTTGGCAAAACTCACTTTAGGAGGTCATTAAGGCTTCAGAGAGGGTACAGAAGAGATTTACTTGAATGGTTCCAGGTACGAGGGACCATAGGATTGAAATGGCACGAATAAAGAGAATCTATTTTCAGTGGACAATGCCCCAAAATTAGAGGTGACCAATGAATCAAAGGCAATATTTTACACAGTGACTTTAGGATTTGGGATGCATGGCCCTGCAGATAAAGATTCGACCATCGCCTTGGGAAGTGGATACAACTACGGAAGTGGAAAGGGAAACTTAAAAAAAAATTTAAACAAAGAAAGAAAACATAAACATGAAAATGTCAGAGAAAACTTGTGGGCCTGTGGCGAAGGAGCAAGGAAGTGGGGATAGTTGGATTTGGTTTGAAAGAAAAAAAGCTAGAAGGTTACTTTCTCCTGCTGTCCCATTCACCAGCAAAGTAGCATCTGCCATTTGATTGGGATCTATTTCTGGCCAATTAAATCATCATGGGTTTTAGGCAAAAAGCCCTGGATAATGTTAAAATGCATGTCCTAAGACAGGAATAGGATTGCTACTTAGAACAGGATGGGGCTGAGGCCATGTGGTTCCCATTCAGCAGAGAACTCCCTCATCAATATCCAAATCCTATGTACCAGCACAGACTCAGGCCACCTGAGATAAAGAGCATTTGATGACCAAGACATCAGATCCAGCATAAGGATCCCTATCCTTTGCAATGCATTGGAGGTTGGACAACCTACTCAAAGTACTATAGAGGTGTCACCAACACTCCCTAATCCACTGGTGAGATAGACGTGGCAATGCCATTGCCCTGGCCAATGTATAGGCATTGAACACTCTTGTTTAGTTCCATAGGGCAGACCATGTATTCAAAAAAAGGCACAATTTGCTGGAGTAACACAGAGGGTCAGGCAGAAACTCTGGATGATATATGTAGGTGAGGTTTTGGGTTGGGACCCTTCTTCAGACCCACCCAACCCAAAACATCACCTACCATGTTCTCCTGAGATGCTGCCTGACCCACTGCGTTACTCCAGCACATTGTGTCTTATTTTGTAAACCAGCCTATGCAGTCTCTTGTTTTTCCAGACCACATGTTCACTTTCCTTACAGAAAACTCCCAAAACTGGCAATCTTTCCTCAGCTCCATCACAATGGATTATCCTTTGTGTAAGGAGTGTATAAGAAGGAACTGCAGATGCTGGTTTAAACCGAAGAAAGACACAAAAAGCTGGAGTAACTCAGTGGGACAGGCAACATCTCTGGAGAGAAGGAATGAGTGATATTTCGGGTTGAGACCCTTCTTCAGACCTAAGGATGTCCTCAAAGCTTTCTTGCAAAAAATAACATCTCGAAAAAAACAGTAACCCCCACAATTAAAATGTGGATTACGGAAATGACCGAGACCTTGCATTTGGAAAAAATAAGGTTTGCCTTAATTGACAAACCAGATCTATTTTTTTAAATATGGTCTCCATTTATTGAATTTTTAAAAAAGTAAATGGGTTTGTCACAAAACTAAAATTTAAAACTAAAGTTAAAACTTGAGTTTAGGGTTGGATGTACAACTATATTCATTAACTCCCGGATCTATCCCCATAATCTTTATGTTAGTAATTCTCTTTTTTCTTTGCTCTCTCTCTATTAGTTTATAGTCTTTTTTTTCCAGAAAAAAAGAAAGAAAGAAATAATTTTTTTTTTAAATAACATCTCCAAAAAAACTAAGGACATGTCTTGCTCAAGGCTGCTTAGACTGGCAGGCCATGCACAAAGCACTTTGGATCTCTCCTCAAAGAACAACATGGAATACATGTGGTAACATCAGAACGAGCGCACGACATTCAAACAAACCACCGACCCACCATATCAAGCTCAGGGCTGCTCACATGTAGAGCAAACAAAAATATTCTTATTCACTGCCCCCATGCCCACCCACCTCATAGAGTCATAGAATCATGCAGCACAGAATCAGGCCCTTCAGCGCGTCACCCCATGTTGACCTTTTTTCCTCATCCACACTAATCCCATTTGCCTGCATTAGAACTATATCTTTCTATACCTGGCCTGTTTAAGTGTCTGTCTATCCGATTGCCACACTTGACTGATTGTGAAGCCTTGTTAATTGCTTGTCCTACAAATTCACTTGAAGCCAGGCCTCTGAATTGCAGGTCAGCCTCTCCACTGCTGGCCAGACTGAGTGGGACACCCTCCAAAATGTCATTAAAACAAAAAGAGGTTCATTCAAACTTTTTAAATCTCGACATTTGTCTCTGTGGCAAATTAAATTTATATTAAAACCATCCCCAATATAGGTTGGTGAATTGCTACAGAAGGCTGTGGAGGCCGTCAATGGATATTTTTAAGGCAGAGATAGATAGATTCTTGATTAGTACAGGTGTCAGGGGTTTATGGGGAGAAAGCAGGAGAATGGGGTTAGGAGGGAGAGATAGATCAGCCATGATTGAATGGCGGAGTAGACTTGATGGGCTGAATGGTCTAATTCTGCTCCTATCACTTATGAACTTATAGTTCAACCTTTCAGAGGTTTTCAGGGAAAATAATGAAGCAAGGTGATCCAGAAGGCGATTACTCAAATCTTTGGGACTGTTCACTCAAAAGATGCCAAATTGTATCTTATTTGTATCTAATTATCAGTCTGAAGAAGGGTCTCGACCCAAAACGTCACCCATTCCTTCTCTCCAGAGATGCTGCCTGTCCCGCTGAGTTACTCCAACATTTTGTGAATAAATACCTTCGATTTGTACCAGCATCTGCAGTTATTTTCTTGTACTAATTACCTTAATGCCGTTGACGAATGAGTGCCTATCAACCTCGGTTTTGACCTAAACGCTCACAGTCCCAGCAGTGGAAGGTGTCATTATGCGAGAAGTGCTTTATACATGCAAAAGTCAACGTTGCTCCAAACTTCCACTACCTGGTGCTTCCGGGAATAATGATTACCATGCGGGTTGGCTCACAACACTCAACTCGGAAATGGAGATGCTGCCTAGTTGCTGGAAACCAGATAGATTCGGGCTCCCATGCACATCAAAAGTGGTTTTGCTCATAGAGTCATGAAATTTGGAAACAGGCCCTTCGACCCATCCCTGCTGGCCATCAGGTACCGATCTATACTAATCCCAGTTACCAGCACTTCGCCTGTAATTCTTTAAAAGAGAGCGATTCAAACGCTGGTCTGGGTACTTATGTTCTGGATTCTTAAACGTTATGGGAGTGGGTGCCTGGTCCATCCCCGCCCAGTCAGTGCATGCCAGCCAGCTTACGCCATCTTCTGGGTGAAAACAAACCTTGCTCACACCCTCTCTAAACATCGTCCCCTTTACCCGTGCCCTTTGTTTTAATGCGCCTCTGCTGCTAAGTGAGTTTTCGCACAGCCCATCCTATCAATGCGCCTCATCATTTTCTTTGACACCTCTTTCACATCGTCCCTCTGTCTCCTCCACTGCGGGGAAAACAGACCCAGTCCCTCCTCACACTCCACCCCAGGGCAACACTCTGGGCAACACTCTCCCCACCCTCTCCAGCACAACCACAACCACTGACCACAACCACTAATTGTTTCCTATTTCCCAATATTTATTCGGGTTAAGAGTCACGCTGAAACAAAACGCGCACACCGACAGAAAGTAGCGTTTGCACTCTCTCTCGTTTGTCGATTTGCCAATCATTTCCACACTTGGTCCCCAATAACCGCGGGTTGGTATTTAAGGGGTTGTGCCTCTGGAGCTCGTTGCTCTAGATCCTGTGCTATACCTTGGCAGATGGTGCTTACACTTGGGTCTGACTTAATCTGGCCCGAGGTCAGGTTCGCAAGAAGGTTATTGAGATGATCCTTTCAGCGGGTCACGGTGCCCCTTTATCCAATTACTCTACCCCACATCTTATGCACGACCTGGATATTTGCACCACTTCCCCTCCCCTCGCCAGCACAAACATCTGCATTCGATCTATTCAATCTTACTTCGTTTCCTTTCCTCTTCTTCAGCCTCTTCTTGTTCAGCTTTTTGCAGGCGTATAATTTCCCAGTTGCTTTCATCTGACAGGCGGACACCTCGCCAAACCCCCCCTTCCCCAAGACCCGGAACTCCACAAACCAGTCCTCTCCAACGGGCTGAGCCTCCAGCCACTTCCACTGCAGGAACCTCATGAAGAACATGCTATTCATGTAGCCGTCAAAGGGACCGCTGGTCTTGAGGAATTCCATAGTCAGCTCTTTACACTCCGTGAACAGGTTCTCCCTGACATTCTCACAGTCTTCCCTGATTCTCATGATGCACTTCTCTTCCAGATAACCACAGAAGAGCTTTGTCCCCGACTCCAAGAACTTGCTGATAATCTTCTTCGCCTTGTGAGTCCGCTCTTCGTCCTCTTCCGTGTCGCAGTCTTCAATGCTTTTCCACAGCTCATAGGCCGGCTTGTATTCAGCGACCGTGTCCAAGTACTGTTGGAACAGCCGCTTCCCGATGGGCTGGTTGATGCAAATGCTGTCAAACTCCGTGTCAATCTGACCCGCTAGACTTTCACTCAGCGTGATGTGTGGCAGCTTGAGTTTAGCTCGGTACTTTTTGTCTCTGGTCATCTGGACATGGCCGGTGGCGTCAATACTGCACCGGGCCGTGATGTAGGCGGAGTTGGCTACCACTGTCTCCAAACTCCCAAAATCCATCTTGGTTTGCTTTTCTTTTTGACTTCAGGCGAAGCAAGAGCATGAGAGTGTGGCCGCAGGTGGTTCCCGAGGTAGCACGGAGCAGTGAGGGTTAGACTGGCAGAACCTACACACCTTTCAGTACCCACCGCGATGCAAGTACCCAGGGCAGTGAGCTGGATACTCGTGGCTCTGACATGACCCACCCAGCTGGAAGGTGCCAGTGAGGCTTCATGTTGCACTCTACAGATCCTTTAATCTTAATCTTTTCCAAGTCCCATTTCTGTCTGCATTACAGCTGATGGGCGAATAGCAGCCGCACATACAAACCTGAGTCAACATCTTGAATAAAGACGTTATCCACTTAAAAATAGTTCCCACACCACACTCAGTTGTTCCTAATATCTCTTTGTACTTTTATAGTTTTGTCAATCTCTGTTGACAGATCTTAACCTGTAAATTTAGATCTATATTCTCCAGTGGTAATTGTGCATTGGTGTTAAGCGTTGTGTCTGTTTGGATTTATAACATATTCTAATCCCCATTCGACCGTCCCGCCCCCCCCCCCCCCCCTTCCTTTAATATCCCACCCACTCTCACACCATTTCCCCGCTGTCCCTGTATCATGTAATTGTGTACAGTCTGACGCCAATCTGCAGTTCACTGTCTTACGGTAGAATGCCCTTCCTACTACCTGCCGCGGGAATTCACTGAGACCATCCTGACAGCAGGCTACGTCCCATCCCTGGCCGATACTAAACTTGCACTTGAGGAGATGCACATTGTCACCAATACCCTTGAAACCAAGCAGATACGGTGGTGGCATTGAAGATAGGCACGTGGATAAAAGGCAGGCAGAGATTAGTTTAACAGCATCATGTTTGGTACAGACATGGTCCAAAGGGTCTTTACCTTATCCCATCTCACTGATTCCTACTCTTCTGTCTAATTTATTTTCAAATATTATGTTAATCATCCCTTAAATTTCCTTGCTATTTTTAAGTTTTTCTTTCACTTGGCTCCATTCTGTAGTTGGCGCTGAGTTTATTATTCACACTCAGAAATCAACACTTTGGAAAAGAGAAAATCATCCACTTTGTGATTGGACATTGTGCAATTTATTTCCAAAGCAGCCATTTAGACGAGTTTGTTGTTTTGATGTCTGATCACAAATAGCTGAGTAAATAATGCTGATCATTTTTGCGCGGCACTTGCATTTAATCTTCAAACATTTTACAATAATTTTTCATGCAAAAAAACTCTAAATCAAAATGCACAAGATACAAGGGACAACATTAGAAATGTGCAAAGTCCCATTTTTGACCCTGCTCCAGACTGATTTCTTACTGCAGTGACTTTTCAGAGAAATAATATATTCTGAATGTGTAGCAAATTAATCTGGAAAAATGATCACAAAGAAATAAACCTACAGTTTACGTACAAGTCAACAATCAGAGTGCATCTGATGGTTGAACGGGAGAGACTAAAACCTTTAAGACCTTTAGGTTTGTCCTCAATATATATATATATACACACTGATTCCATCCACAGATGCTGTGTTGCCTTCCTGACCTGTTACAAAACAGCCTTGCTAAGGTATGGTGCTTGCTGTGAGTAAATGTTTCGAGGGAGCAGCGATCCACATCTCAAATGTTCCAAATGTTCTAAGGAAAAATTTAGAAAGCCTACTGGGTGCGGCATGTGTGAACTAAAGTATAAGAACAAATTAATATGGGAATGAATTAGTGTGCTTTAAATTAATTCATTGTGCCTTCATTAGGCCGTTGCATATAAAAGTTAGAAAGTCATGTTCCAACTTTAAATAAGCCATATTCGGAGAATTGTGTGCAATTCTGGTCACCCCTTTACTGGCACAGAAGATGTGGCCTGTATCATAATGTATTAGATATAAGGAGAGGTTGGACAAACTTGGACCCTTTTCTCTGGAGCGTTGGAGGTTGAAGGGCCGCATTCATAGAAGTTGATAAAATTATGAGAGCCAATAGATGGGGTACATCATCAGATTTAAAAAGCAAATTACTGTTAGAACTCAGCAGGTCAGGCAAGGAAATTCTCAGTCAACATTTCGGGATGAGTTGCTTCATCTGGACTTAAGTGCAACCTGAAAGTCCAGAGGAAGTTCCCGACCCAAAACATCGACAGTTCATTTCCCTCCACAGATGCAACCTGACCTGCTGAGTTTCCCCAGCACCTTGTTTTTTTCTAGCATTTGAAGCCTTTTATGTCTCGTTAGTCAGACCCTTTTTCCCAGTGTGGAATTGTCAAATACTAGAGAGCATAGGTTTAAGATTAGAGGGAGTAAGCTTGAGGGAGCTGCACAGGACTTATTAACACAGAGAGTGGTAGATGCCAGGGGAGGTTGAGAGAGACAGCATGGAAACAGGCCCTTTGGCCCACCGAGTCCATGCCGGCCAATGATGACCCATACACTAGTTCAATCTTACACACTAGAAACTATATACAGAAGCCAATTAACCTACCTGAACCTGCACATCTTTGGAAGGTGGAAGGAAACTGGAGCTCCCAGTTAAACCTCAAGCGGTCACAGGGAGAACGTTAAAACTCCGTACAGATAGCACCGATGGTTGGGATTGAACCCGGGTCTCTGGAGCTGGAAGGCTGCAACACTGCTGCCGTGCCACCGTGTCTCCCCAAAGTGGCAGACGAATGAGGCAGATACAATAGAAATGTTGAAGAGGTATTTAGACAGACATATGAATAGACAGGGCGTGTAGAGATATGGACCATGTGCAGACCATGGGATTAGTTAGGTTGGCATCATGGTTTGTACAGACATGGTGGACCAAAGGGCAAATTCACATTCTGTACAATTCTATGTTCTACTTTTTATTATTTCATAGGTAATGCCAATTCTCCATCCCAAATTGCCCTGAAGAAGTGGTGGTGTAGCCCCCATCTTGAACCAGTGCAGAAATGTCAAACTGCTGTCAAGTGGAGAGTGAAAGTCATTTGGCACAGAAGGAACTTGGATCCCCATCAGGACGGTTGCAGTATAGTAGAGGGCATGCAGATGGTCACTTTTCCATAATTCCTGTTGCCTTTGTCCTTCAAGGTGGCAGAGATTGTGGGATTGGGACGTGCTGTCAAAACTGCCCTGCTTGGTCTTGCAGATGATGCACCAGGAGTGGACAGAGCAAGTATTTATGATGGAGAATGAGTGCCAACCCTTCCAGCTAACTCTGGGCAAGAGACTCTGTGCATCTAAAATCATCAGAGGAACAGACAGGGTGAATGCACAAAATCTTTTACCTAGAGGAGGGCAGTCAAGAACAAGAGGGCATAGGTTTAAGGTGAGAAAGGAATCATTTAATAGGAACCTGAGGAGTGACTTTTTCACACAGAAGGTGGTGAGTAAATGGAACAAGCTGCCCAGAGAAGGTAGTTGAGGCAGGTAATATAACAACATTTAAAAGACATTTGGACAGGTAATATGTAGAAAGGTTTAGTGGAATATGGGCTAAACAGGGGCAGATGGGACTAGCAACATGGGGCAACTTGATCAGCATGAACAATTTGGGCCAAAGAGTCTGTTTCCATGACTGACACTAAACCCATGGGTAATAAGGGTTTAGTTCATGAGTGAACAGGTATCTGCGAGAAAGACATGGTTGCAGTTCATCACTCGTTCTTGAGTGGGACCTACTCTATGGTATTGTATGCATGCAGAGGTGGCTGATTAGACCAATCTGGGTGGCAGAGGTGCAGAGATGCTGAAGTATCAGTGGTTCTTGATTTTTGAGATTCTCTTTTCCCCTTTGCTTCCTCTATGCTAGGTTCCTCGTATGGATGAGTACCACTTTTCATGTGGGTACGCCAAACAGGTCAGTCCAATGCTTCTTGTTTCCAGTGGTGTGTATCAATAGTGAAACTCATCAGGGATGTTGTTAGAGAGTCCTTGAATCTCTTTTTTGGTCCACAACATGATTGTTCCGGCCCACCTAATCTGTGTTTCTTTCAGAGGTTCATCTGAGACAGAACCTGTGTGTCTGGAATCCTGTCTTGTCACTTGATGTGAAGTATTCTGCACAGAGAGGCCATGTGGAAGTCATTGACATGTCTACTGAACACTGTCCATGTCTCATAGGCATAGAATAAAGTGGGTATGACAACAACTTCTCACACCTTCAACTTGGTCTTTAGGCTGATTCCTCTTGCTTCCCACACTTTATTTCTCCATTTTCAAAAGCAGAGCTGGCTTTTGCTGTCCTGCAAATGTTGACTGATCTTGCGAGAGTTGTGCTAAGATATGTGAACTTGTCCACTACTGAAAGCCTCTGACCATTCACAAGGATATACGGGGTGTTTGGAGCAGTTAAACACATAATTTCTGTTTTCTCTGTGCTAATCGTGAGGCAAAAGCTGCCATTGGCATTGTCAAATTTGTCCAAGCCTTCCAACTTAGCAGTTTCTGATCTTGCATTGAGTGCATAGTTATCAGCAAAAAGGATGCCCCTTAATGTGGTTTCTTTTGGGCCCGCAAGGGATTCAGAGGGGTGAGGGGGTGTTGGGGTTTGTTGGCTGAGCAGGAATGGTGTGAGTAGGGAATGTTGGATGGAGAGTTGAACAGTGCGCAGGACGCAATCAAGAAGCCAAAGAATGAACTTTGAGGCTCACCTCATCGGGAATGTAGCAGATGAGCAGCAGAATGTACCTATTGTGTGAAAATGACTATAAATACATATTGAATGAAATGGGAAAGGATGTAAGACCATTGGTTTTCCACGTTAAAGGAGCTACATCAATGCAGTTTGTTGGTGCATCAGCAGCACACAAGCTGAGTGACTTCATTCAGTGCAATTGTTTCTCTAATTCTGTAAGAAATAACTAACATTTACAGCAATAGTTATAAAAATACCAAATAGAGTTGCTAATTCTTTGAAATTGATCTTAAGTGAGGCTCAGTAATGTGAGATACAGTGAAGAAAAATAGGTAGAAAAAATAATAAGGAATAATATTCGGGTCAAGTGAGGAATTAGAAGCTGGACTCTGGCAGAGGAAGAAAGGGGTGGGAAGGTGAAAGGGAGGAGGGGATAGAAAAGGGGACTGGAGCAATATAAATGAGAGAGAGACAGAGAAGAGGGAAGAAGATGGAATGAGAGAAGGTGAACAAATGTGAGGGATGAGAATGAGAGGGCAACAGGAGGATGTAGATGGAGGTTGAGATAGGAGGATAGAGGCACAGAACTGAGAAGGTGAGAGTCAGATGATTACGAGGAGGAGTATGAGGAAATGAAGAGGCCTGTGTGACATTTAACTGGAAAACAAAAACACCTCAGTGCCACCCACAGGCTTAATGATGCAGCAGTTAAATACTGACCTCTTATAATAGGATTTACCAAAGATAAATTCAGGCCACTCAGCACTTTCGGTAATCGGCATACTATATTTATATCGATTCCATGCTGAAGAATGTATTATAGATAGAAATGAAGGTGTGTTGGACTAAATATCTGAAACCTTGTCTGAAAATGCAAGTATAAATATATACAAAACACATCACTCTAGACTTTTTCCTTCAGATCGTGTTCATTTCTTGATATCCAGTGTAAAGATGACCCGTCCTTCAAATTTTTCATAGGGGTTGTCACTGATCATTCCTGGCGCATTAATCTTGCATTGAATTTCAACTTTTTTGTCCCTTTTCAGAGTCAGGAATTTTACTGCAACCAATGGATTGGTGTAGTTTGGCTGTAGAAAGATACAAGTTATTCCAGTGCGTGGCAGTCAAAAGGTAAAATATTTTGTAAATAGAATGAGGCTCCTTACCTGCGGCTGCCTGCCGTAGTAAGGGAAATATGAAAGGTCAAAGGTGCCATTTTCAGGATAAAATACCACATTTCCAATATTCTCCGGATAAGCATGCTGCAGTTCAAAACAGGAATCTCAGATTCATTGCTTTTTATTAAAAATGGATGGTTATAATTTTAAAGGGGAATGATTAAAAGTTACTGGATTTACTGTTATATAAGTAATATTAATTTGGCCATTGCTATTTGAAAAGGAGATGTGGGGGCAATTTTTTTACACAGATGGTGGTGAGTGCCTGGAAAGCACTGCCGGGGATGGTGTTTAAGGTAAATTGATAGTGGCATTTAAGAGACTTTAGGATAGGCATATGGATATGCAGGGAATAGAAGGATATGGATTACATGCAAGTTGATAGTGAAGGTCTCGACATCATGCTCGGCACAGACATTGTGGATCGAAGGTTCTGTTCTTGATCGTACTGTTCTGTGTTCTACAAATATACAACAGGCTGGGAATAGTGACTCCATAATTAATGGGAGAACTTTTATGAGTGCCACAGTGGTGCAGCTGGTGGAACTGCTGACTCACAGCACCGGAGA
The DNA here is from genome assembly GCF_053455715.1 of Rhinoraja longicauda. Taxonomy (NCBI): domain Eukaryota; kingdom Metazoa; phylum Chordata; class Chondrichthyes; order Rajiformes; family Arhynchobatidae; genus Rhinoraja; species Rhinoraja longicauda. The sequence goes on along the minus strand of NC_135964.1, from coordinate 27,204,551 downwards.
CCCTGCTTTGATCCTGACCTTGGGTGCTGTCTGTGTGGAGTTTGCACACAATCCTTGGGTTTCCACTGGGTGCTCCGGTTTCCTCCCAAGTCCCAAAGACATGCAGGTTTGCAGATTAATTGGCCTCTGTAAATTACCTCTTGAGTAGGGAGTGAATGCAAAAGTGGGATAACCTATTGATGAGACCCCTTGCTCTTACTGAGTATTTCCCAAGAACTCCTGTAGGGTTACTTTGGGACAAGTGTGGCAGGAACATTACCTGGATTTGTAAACAGGACACTCACTGTACACAATTGCAATTTAGTTATCATCTTCACAATGCTCAACCGATGAGGTTTTTATGTCTCTGAGCACTCACCAGAACAGCACAAGTTACGTTTGGGGTGGTTCCATTTCCAGGCAAGTAACTGATAATCTGAAATTCCAATTGGAAACTCATTAATTGGACAACCTTGTTCAATGCCCTTCAAAATATCAAATAATTGCATTAAGCTGCTCATAACTCAGTTACTTTTACTGGCCAAATATCACCTCAACCACCACTGTTAGGACATTGTGAATACAAGCCACAAACCAGATTGGTGAGCCAGATTAACAGTTCCCAGTGCAGTACTGAGTCAAGTGGCACATTTCTCAAACCGCAAGAGGCGCAGTCCTTCTCTCGTCAGAGCTATTGAGTTGTAGAGTCATTGAGCTATACAGCACAGAAACAGGCCCTTCAGCCCACCTTGTCCATACCGACCAAGTTGGCATACTGGGCTGCTCCCATTTGCTTTCAATAGTCCATATTTCTCTAATTCTTTCAATCCATAACTCCGTTCAAATGTCTTTTAAAATTCATAATTGTATCTGCTTCTCTGGCTTCCTCTGGCAGCTCCTTCCAAATACTGCCCTCTGAGTGAAAATGTTGTCTAATATTCAAATCTTCTTTCCTGGGAAAAAGTCTGTGAGCGTTCACTTTATCTGTACCCTTCATAATTCTATTTATTTACATCTATTCATTTATCCTTTCTATTCCCCTCATGACCTTATACATCCACTTAGAAGTTCACTCCTTGTCCTCGCGCTCCAATGAATAAAGATAAAGTCCTAGTCTCATAGATAGAGTCATAGAGTCCTACAGCACAGAAAGAGGCCCTTCGGCCCATCGTGTCCGCGCCGCCCGTTACCAAACACAGTCTAATTTTAATCCCATTTTCCCGCATTTAGACCGTAGCCCTGAATGTTGTAGCATTTCAAGTGCCCATCCAAATGCCTCTTAAACGTTGTGAGTGTTCCCGCCTCCACCACCACCCCAGGCAGTGAGTTCCAGACTCCAACCACCCTCTGGGTGAAAAAGTTCTTTCTCACATCCCCCCGAAACCTCCCTCCCCTTACCCTGTATCTATGTCCCCTCGTTGTTGAACCTTCCACCAGTGGAAGAAGTTCCCCGCCATCTACCTTATCTATGCCCCTCATGATCTTGTACACCTCAATCATGTCCCCTCTCAGCCTTCTCTGCTCCAGGGAAAACAACCCCAGTCTGCTCAGTCTCTCCTCATAGCCGAGGCCCTTCATCCCTGGCAGCATCCTGGTGAATCTCCTCTGCACCCTCTCCAAAGCTATCACATCCTTTCTATAATGTGGTGACCAGAACTGTACACAATACTCCAGCTGTGGCCTCACCAGTGTTCTGTACAATTCCATCATTACCCCCCTACTTTTATATTCGATGCCCCGGCTAATGAAGGCCAGTAACCCATATGCCTTTTTGACCACCCTGTCCACCTGTCCTGCTGCCTTCAAGGACTTGTGTACCTGTACTCCAAGGTCCCTCTGTACCCCTGTCTTCCCTAGGGTCCTTCCATTCATGGTGTACTCCCTCTCCAAGTTATTTCTGCCAAAGTGCATCACCTCGCACTTTTCAGGATTAAATTCCATCTGCCACTGCTCCGCCCATCTGACCATCTCATCTATATCTTCCTGCAGCTTGCAGATCCCTTCCTCGCTATTCACCACCCCCCCTACCTTTGTGTCATCTGCAAACTTGCTGATCATGCCCTGTACGTTAACATCCAGATCATTTATGTAGATTACAAACAGTAAGGGACCCAACACCGATCCCTGCGGCACCCCACTGGACACCGGCCTCCAGTCACAGAAGCACCCTTCTACCATCACCCTCTGCCTTCTGTCACTAAGCCAGTTTTTTATCCATTTTGCCAAGGTGCCCTGGATCCCATGGGCTCTTACCTTCTTGACTAGTCTCCTGTGTGGGACCTTGTCAAAAGCCTGGTCAAAAGCCTAGTCTGGTCAACCTCTTCCTATAGCTCAGGCCCTCAAGTCCTGGCAACAATCTGATAAATTTTCTCTGCACCCTTTCTAGCTTAACAACACCATTCCGATAACAGGTTGCCCAAAATTGAATACAATACTCTAAAGACAGAAACAAAATGCTGGAGTGACTCAGTGGGTCATACAGCATCTCTGGAGAAAAGTCATGGGTGACATTTCAGGTCGAGACCCTTCTTCAGACTGAGAGTCAGAGGATAGGGAGTCTAGAGGTATGGTGGGGTAAGGTGTGAAAATAACAGATCAAAGCAGACGATGGTAAGGAAATGTAGAATGGTTCATTGTTAGCTGAGGGGAAGGTGACAAAGAGGCATACAATCAATAACATTAATCAGAAGGACAGTGAAACTAGTCGGAAAACTTGGGTAGGGGAGGGACAGAGAGAGAAGGAAAGCAAGGGAAACCTACTCTGGGCAAGAGACTGTGCGTTTACCCAATCTATTCCTCTCATGATTTTGTACACCTCTATAAGATCATCCATCATCCTCCTGCGCTCCAAGGAAGAGTCCCAGCCTGCTCAACCTCCCTATAGATCACGCTCTCGGGTCCTGGCATCATCCTCATAAATCTTCTCTGCATCCTTTCCAGCTTAACGACAGGGTGGCAATGGTAAAGTCGCTGCCTTGCAGCGCCAGAGACCTGAGTTCAATCCTGACTATGGGTGCCGTCTGTACGGAGTTTGTACGCTCTCCCCGTGACCTGCGTGGGTTTTCTCCGGGATCTCTGGTTTCCTCCCACACTCCAAAGATGTACAGGTTTGTAGGCTAATTGGCTTGGTATAATTGCAAATTGTCCCTTGTGTGTGTGTGTGGTCACTGTGTGGGGATCGCTGGTCAGCATGGACTCAGTGGGCCGAAGGGCCTGTTTCCGTGCTGTATCGCTCAACTAAATTAAACATTTTTCCTATAACAAAGTCTTTATTCTTTGGAGCGTAGAAGGTTGAGGGGGGACTTGATAGAGGCTTTTTAAATTTTAAGAGGGACGGACAGAGTTGACGTGGGTAGGCTTTTCCCTTTAAGAGTGGGGAAGATTCCAACAAGGGGACATAGCTTCAGAATTGAGGGACAAAAGTTTAGGGGTAACATGAGGGGTAACTTCTTTACTCAGAGGGTGGTGGCTGTATGGAATGGGCTTCCGGTGGAAGTGGTGGAGGCAGGCTCGATTTTATTATTTAAGAGTAAATTGGATAGGTATATGGATAAGAGGGGATTAGAGGGTTATGGTCTGAGAGCAGGTAGATGAGACTAGGTCAGAGAGAGTGGTCGGCGTGGAATGGTAGGGCCGAATGGGCCTGTTTCCGTGCTGTAGTTGTTATATGGTTATATGGTTATATGGTTAACATGGAGCCCTAAACTGAACACTCTCAATGCGGCTTCACCAAAGTCTTACATAAATGCAACATGGCCTCCCAACTGCTATACTTAATACTCTGATGAAGGTCAATGTGACAAAAGCCTTTTTGACCACCCTATCTATCTGTGACGCCACTTTCAAGGAACTCTGTATCTGCACTCCTGGATCCCTCTGCTCTACAACACTCCCTAGAGCCCTGCCATTCACTGTGTTGGTCCTGCCCATGTTAGACTTCCCAAAATGCAACTTTTCACATTTCTCTGTATTAAATTCCATCAACCATTGCTCAGTCCACCTGGCCAACTAATCAAGATCCTGCTGCAGTACTTTACAACCATCTTCACTATCTGCAAGATCACCCACTTTAGTAGAGAGAACCCAGAGAAGACTTACAAGGATGTGTTCTGGGACGATGGACTACAGTTACAAGAATAGATTGGAGAGTGGAGACACAGTCTACGCTTGTTCTTTGCCAATGTTAAGGAGACAACATTGGGAGCAGCGAATGTAGTGGACAAGGTTGGAACAAATGCATGTGAACCTTTGTGTCAGCTGGAAGGGGTTCCTGGATAGAAATGAGAGAGGAGCTGTACCAACAGGTATTACATAGGAGAGTGATTGGAGAGTGTATCTTTTATGTTTGGGAAGGAGAGATATTATGGAAGTGTATAAAATGGTGAGAGGTCAAGACAGAGTGGATAATAGGAGGCTTATCCCCTTGTTGGGGGGGAATTACAAAAATCAACGGCAAGGGAATCAAGCCTGTCTTGAGGAAAATCTATTTTATATGGCACGTGGCTGCAATCTGGAGCGCACTGGTAGGTTTCAATGTGGCCTTCAAGAGAGATTATATAAACATACAGAGGGGAATAATTTGTAAGGCTAAGGAGAAGGGGCCAAAGCTGGAACTGATGACTTTCTGTAGTAAAAATCTGATCCTGACATGGCGGGCTAAATGAAACCTTCCCAATTGTAACCATTCTCTAATTCTATTATCTTCTACATTTGTTCTTTCCAAGCAGACATACCCTGTTCATTCGGATTAAGATGCAGGGTTGACCAGTTTTGTATCCAAAAGTGGGATCCTCCAGTCCAGAGCAATTCTTCAGCATGTCTCGAGTAAACTTGCAGGCAAACTTTGAATTAGGGCCATACCCACTTTGGAAAGTATAGTTGCCACTGGTGCAGTTGTAGTTTTTTTTTTCCTGGACTGACTCATTATATGCTAATAGATAAAGACAGAAATCAGAGCTAGAGAGGGAGGCAATAAATTACTCAGTGCTCTACAAATTCAAAATGAAACAAACATACCACAAATGTACTCCTGCTCCTGGAACATCAGGGAGAGCTCGGGCTACAGTTCTCGGGAGCCAACAGTGACGTGTGGAGGGCCAAGTCAAGTCAAGTCAAGTCAAGTCAATTTTATTTGTATAGCACATTTAAAAACAACCCACGTTGACCAAAGTGCTGTACATCAGTTCAGGTACTAAGAACGGACATACAATGGCACACAAACATAACAGCACATACATAAACAGTTCACAGCGCCCCCTCAGAGGGCCTCAAACGCCAAGGGTGTTTAAGCTACAAGGGGAGTTCTGGGGATGACACAGCTTCAGAGAAGGATGGTAACTTTACAAAATGGTAAGCAAAGTGCATGGAAATGTTCTTTTGGTTTCAGGTTTATCCCAGTTGAGGGTTGATCGTTGGCAACTGGATAAACTGGAAAGATGGTGGACACTATTAAATAATAACTTCTCAAAAGGGAATTTAATGTCAATCAAAAGTGAAACATTTGTTGGACTTTGCAGAAAGGAAATAAGGAGTGTGCATTTCCAAAGAGTTGGCAAGGGTTTGATCACATAAATAGGCTTCCATGGTGTTATGTAACCTGTGTTTTTATCTTGGGTTAATCAGATTATGGGGTGATCTGACTGCGGGGGAGGTCTGTCTTTGGGCATAGTTTGACCGTGAGGATATCTGACATAGAAACATAGAAAAATAGGTGCAGGAGTAGGCCATTTGGCCCTTCGAGCCAGCACCGCCATTCAATATGATCATGGCTAATCATCTAAAATCAGTACCCTGTTCCTGCTTTTTTCCCCATATCCCTTGATTCCTTTAGCTCTAAGAGCTAAATCTAACTCTCTCTTGAAAACATCCAGTGAATTGGCATCCACTGCCTTCTGTGGCAGAGAATTCCACAGATTCACAACTCCCTGGGTGAAAATGTTTTTCCTCATTTCAGTCCTAAATAGCCTACCCCTAATTCTTAAATGGTGGTGTTTCACTGAAGGGCTTGTCTGACTGTTTGGTTGGTTTGACTGTGGGTGTGGTCTGACCGAGGGTGGGGGTGAGAGTGGGAGTCTTATTGTGGGGGTGATCTGACTGTAGGGGCCATCTGACTGGGTTGGGGGGGGGGGGGGGGGGAGGCAGTCTGACAGTGAGGCAGATAACAGTAAGTGAAGTAATTGTTTAGTATTAATGAATGACTGGATTTAAATATGGCTTCAGGAATGTTATTCACTGAATAATATGAATATGTTTTGGTCTCTTGTTAAAGCAAGGAGCATGGACATCTGAATCAAGGCTGAAACCTCTGTCACGACTTTCCTTCACATGTACCAAAAACTAAATAAATCCACATTTCTGCTTCTTTAATTATGTATTGCATTTCGCATTAGAACTGCCCAGCAACAATCTACACATGGGCTTGTACCTATCCACCTCTACCTGAAAGAAAATGCTGAAGCTCGTGGACGTAACAGTGCCATGTCTTTGGATTTGAAATATTAAAGTCGATCCTCAAATCTTTTGGTTGTGGTTGTATCGTCACACCTACGAGAGAACACAATGCAAATATGCAGCCGTCACATTAATTTCATGCTTCATGTATCTTGTTGTGTTTTATGACTGTTGACAGACCAATTTCCCTCCTGAGATAAACAAAGTTCTATCGTATCGTATGGTATATAGACAATATCAACAAAGGTACCACTAAATTGGAAGGCAAGGAAATTTTCATACAAAGAAGTCATCCCATAAATAAATGTGATTTTTATAACAAAAATTATATTAAAACTGCTGTCATCCACTAAGGCAATATTGGTAAAGCTCAAAAATTAAGAAAGGTGCAATTGCTCCAATGGGTTTATACTTTAGCAGTAGATGGAGGAACACATATGCAGGCAGATTACATATAGATGTACAAGCAATATGGTTGTCATAATGGATGACTTTAACTTCCCCAGTATTGTCTGGGTCTTCCTTATTGCAAAAGGCATAGACAGCGCAGAATGTTTACGTGCATCCAAGAGAGTTTCTAGGAACAGTATGTGGATAGACCAACTCAAAGAACGAGCATACTGGACCATGTATTATCTGCCAAAGACAGACAGATCAAAGACGTGCAGGTTTGTAGGTTCATTGGCTTCGGTAACATTGCAAATTGTCCCTAGTTTGTAGGGCAGTGCTAGTGTGTGGGGGTCGATTGTCGGAGTGGACTCGGTTGCCGAAGGGCTTGTTTCCGTGCTGTATCCCTAAAGTCTAGAGTCTAAAATATTCTCAGTCCCCTGCAATGGCACACACTCTTCACCAGGGTGCATGCCTGAACCACATATTTCAGCACTGAGCAACCTTGCTGCTTGCCCCAAGCCTTCAACCGCAATCAATACCGGGGTGGGGACATGTCATTGGTGGGGAAAGCACAAGATGAGGGTACGATTTGTGCCAGTTCTTCATTACAGCAGAACACAGAAGTAAAAAAGAAAATCAGGAGGGCAAAATGGAGACAGGAGATAGCTTTGGCAGATAATATTAAGGATAACCCTAAGAGATTTTATGTACATGAAGGGCGAAAAGGTAACCACTGAGAGAATACGGGCCCCTCAGGAATCAAAGTGGTCAACTCTGTGCAGAGCCACAGGGGATGGAGAAGGTCTTCAATGAGTACTTCTCTGTTTTTTACTGTGGAGAAAGACATGAGGAACTTGGGGCAGTCAATGGAAGTGTCTTGACGGCAGTTAGTATTACAGTCGAGAAGGTGCTGAAGGTCATAACGGGTATGAACTAAAAAACAAATTTCCAGGGCCTGATCAGATATATCTGAGGACACTGTGGGAAGCTAGAGAAGAAATTGCAGGTGCCCTGGGAGAGATTTATGCGTCATTAAATACAGGTGAGGTGCCGGAAGACTGGAAGATGTCAAATGTTGTGCCTCTAGTTATGAAGGACTGGAGGGAAAAGCCTGAGAACTACAGGCCAGTGAGTCTAACATCTGTGGTCGTCGGAAGGTTACTAGAGAAAATGGACTGGAAGAGACATAACATTACCCAACAGTGGAGAGATGAGAGACTGCAGGTGCTGGAATCTGGAACAAAAAACAAACTGCTGCAGTAACTCAGAGTTCAGGCAACACCTATGAAGGGAAATGGACAATCGATAATTTGAATGAACACTCGTCTTCAGACTCTTGGAATAGAGGGGGGGGGGTAGCTGGCAGAAAGAGGTGAGAGGAAGGAGTGGGGCAAGAGCTAGCAGAGGAGGTGGTGTCAGTGTCTTCTACACTTATCACCTCCAGCCTTGGTTACTATCTCCACTCTTCTTTACCCCACCTGACTCTTCTGCCAATCAACCCTCCTCACCCAAATCCACTGATCACCTTTTTTCCCCACCCCTTCTCCGCACCTCCTCAGCCCCTCAGCCTCTCTCTACCAGCCATGTGCCCTCTACCTCATTAATCTGAAGAAGGGCCGGCTTGTAATGCCATCTGACAATTTCCTTCCACTGATTCTGCCCGACCTGCTGACTACCTCCAGCAGTTTGATTTTTGCACACTATTAATAGTGCTCTGTGGGGTAGTGCTAAGCGGGTACCACTGTACAAAAATGTAAAATATAATATAATATATTGTATAGAACTGCTAAGAATCACTAACTGAGTCCCACCAACAATTTCACAGGTGAGTTCAAAACCTTACCTGGTGCTTTGAGTCTGTCTTGATAAGTCGGTGTGTATGGGTCTGTCGTATATAACAGCACAAACATGGACAGGGCAAACAGTGAGCAAATTACAACGTAGAAGGCCACGTAATACAGGCTGATGAGAACTAGGAGAGAAGCAATGAGCAGTTAGATTGAATTGTATGGAATAACATAAAAATGTAGCACAAAAACATGATGATCATCCTCACCAGATTAGATCTGAATACGTGCACTACTTGCCCTTATCCCTCCCTTCGTCCTCCAATTTAATCAGCATGGTCCTCCGTTGCCTCTGCAGAGCTAATCCGCCTTTCTTTTTTCTGCTAAATCTTACACTTCCTGGCAAATACCTTCTATCTTTAATATTACTTAATGTTAAAAAAATAAACATAATTCCATTTGTAAGGACCCATTCTTCTTGTTCATCTACATGCAATGTTTGATGACACACTAGATGCAGTTAACAGAAATAGTTTTTGGATACTGTTAATAGTTGACACTTAACACCTCAGTCCAAGGACAATTAGAGGTGAATACTAAAAGCCAGCTCTGTCCACATTCTATGAATAAATAAAGAGAAAACAACAGACAACTGGTCTGAAATTGGCCACTGCTTCGTGTCAAATAACGTATTCTGCACAAATAACAGGAAGGTGAACTCACCTGAAGATTTTCAGACAAATACAAAACAAAGCCATTTAAAAATATTGGATGTTGCAGATTATTTCTGCCACTGAAGCTGCATTGACTTTGCAATGAGCAGTTAGATAGAATTATATTCAATAACATAAAAATGCAACACAAAAATATGATGATCATCCCCACCAGATGAGAACAGAATATGTGCCAGAGCGATCCAAACTGCAATCCAAATCCTACTGCCCCACTCTTTTGCGATAGTCCTCATCAGTACTAATCACACTACCCCACTTTTCCCCACTTTCTGTACCATTCAAAACTAATCCAACTATCCCATACTCTCCCCGTAACCCTGGATCAATTCAAAACAAATCCACCTACCCCACATACTCCCCACAATATTATATCAATTCAAAACTAATCCAATTATCCCTAACTCTCCCCATTATCTTATTTTAGAACATAGAACACAGAACAGTGCAGTACAAGAACAGGCCATTTGACCCACAATGTCTGTGCCAAACATGATGCCAAAACCACCTCCTATCCACCTGCATATAATCCATAACCTTCCATTCCCAGCATATCCACATGTCAATCTAAAGCCACTTAAATGTCTCTACCGTATCTGCCTCAACCACCACCCCTGGCAGTGCGTTCTCAGTACTCACCACCTTCTGTGTAAAAAAATTGCCCTGCACATTTCCTTTAAAATTTGCCCCTCTCACTTTAAAGCTATGCTCTCTAGTATTTTTTTTCATCCTAGGGGAAAAGTTCTGATTGTCTATCCTATCTATGCCGCTCATAATGTTATGTATTTGTATCAGGTCTTGCTGCAACCTCTGATGTTCCAGTCAAAACACTCAAAGTTTATCCAACCACTCCCTAAAGCTAACCAATCCCCCCCCCCCCCCCCCCCCCCCCCATCCAGGAATCAACCTCCTCTGCATCCTTTCCAAAGACTCCATATCCTTCCTTTAATGGAATCTTAATTCAAAATGAATCTCCCCGACACCCTCCTCCTTCCCAAGTAATCTAACTCTCCCCCTCTTTCCTGTAGCCTGATTCATCTAAGACTAATCCCACTGTCCCATTTACTGGTAGAAATATGTCAGTTGTGACATAGCCTCACAGCCTGGTCCACCACATACTCGTGGTTACCTTTCTATAAAAGAAGTCCAGAACTACACACACAACTAACTGGTTTCACTGAATCATATGGCTCAGAAGATAGCTATTTAGCCCACTGTATGATCTAAACAAAACAAATTCATCATGAACTACTCTTGTACTCTGTGCCATTCAAGAATTTGCCACCTGAAATCTTCTCATCCTATGTTTATCTTGCAGTCTCTCCTACCCCAGTTTCCAGGTGTCCTCCCCATTATTTCCTTTGTTTCTGGATTCCAAAGGAAGCGTTTGAACCCCTCCATGCGCTGGCCACATGTCTTCTTCTCGTTGAAGGCAGCCATTTTTCCCAATGTGTTACAGCTCCAAATGGTGGGATGTCACGGTGTGAGGGAGTTCAGGGAGATTTGAGGGGGAGGGAGCCCCTACTATTCATTTTATAGCATGATGTCACACATTCAACCAATCACGCTAAGGAATGGCATTCCACAGATATCGGCACTGTTTAGATTAGTGCAAAATGATTAATAACTAAACTCTGCACACATGAAGCAACATTCAGATTGTGCAATTAGTTCCTGATATTTCTTTGACACAGTGGCTGATAACTTAATCATGTTTGATGATTTGAAAGTGAACTAAATTATTGGTTGATCTGGTTGTTTCGTTCTTACAAACCAAGGACAGAGTGGGGTGACTGGCACCCGTTTTTCATGTTCTATGATGTACTTGTTACTATGGCATCCACTCCAGATCCACATCACTGTCAACCACTTACAGAGACTTACCAGACCTCTGTAAAGTAACGTGGCCTATTCCATCAACACCTTAAGCCATCGACAGCCAGCCAACGTTTAGCATTTTCCCGGAAAGTAAAAGAGCAGAAGGACACATACATGTGGATTATGAATAAGGAAGGCAACTGTCCTGTGCACAGTTACTTCATAAATAATATTGGAATTCAGGGAAAATATCATTAAAACTTCCAAAAGCTCTGTAGGGTTAACAGGGGAGTTCCAAAGATTAATGAAAATCCATTGACGTCAAGGCTGCCAAAATTCAAAAGTGTTGAATTGTCATATGCATAACAAGGAAACTTTTACATGTATCAGTTTTACTATGGTATTAATCCAGCAACAACAAAAAAATAACCAATAATGCAGAAAACTGTCAGTTATTCCAGGTAAACCAGAACATGATTGTGCAAGCCGGAATTTGTAGTGTTGCATTGTAGTGTGAAGTTCATAGTAGTTCGGTGCTGTGGTGGGGTTGTAGTGAGAGTTGTGCAGGGTGGTTTAAGAACATGATAGTTGATGGGATGAAGCTGGTCTTGAACCTGGAGGTCACTGATCTCAGGCTCCTGTACCTTCGTTCTGATGGTAGCAGTGAGATGAGTGTGGTTAGGGTATTGTGGGACTTTGATGATATTAGCTGCATTCTGGAGGAAGGACTTCCTGTAGAACCCTTCGGTGGTGGGGACATCAATACCTATGATGGACCGTGCAATGTCCACCACTTTCTGCAGGATCATTCATTTTTGAGTTTTTGAATCACTGAAGCACACTGAAGCAATAGACAATAGACAATACGTGCAGGAGGAGGCCATTCGGCCCTTCGAGCCAGCACCACCATTCAATGTGATCATGGCTGATCATTCTCAATCAGTACCCCGTTCCTGCCTTCTCCCCATACCCCCTGACTCCGCTATCCTTAAGAGCTCTATCCAGCTCTCTCTTGAATGCATTCAGAGAATTGGCTGCCACTGCCTTCTGAGGCAGAGAATTCCACAGATTCACAACTCTCTGACTGAAGCCAGTCAGTGTGCTCTCCACCTGCAGAAGTTTGAGAGTATTTGACGACATGTTGAATCTCCTCAAATCTCAAAGGCATTGGTGAGCTTTGCTGGGGATGGTACAGTGTATATACCTCTAGGTATTATACTGGATGGTGCTAAGTATTGCATTGTCTGTAAATTTGGATATTGTGCCTGATCTCTCAAGTCCAAGTCATTAATGGATATTAAGAACAGCAATAGCCTACGTGCATTCCCTTGAGAATTCCACGATACATTTCACTCCAATCCAACAAAAGAGCCATTACTGTGATGTGGCCCACTCTTTGTCCATGCTGCTACACCCTTTTAACCTTGATATGCGACCTTATCAATGTCTTTTCGTTATGTCCATATGATGCCCATCGATCCTTTCCACTTCTTCAAAAAGTAATTGATAGATGACATTTGATTTTGATAAATCCCTGCTGTTGAGGTTAAGCAGACCAACCTGTAATTGCATTGTCTTGAACAAGAGGGTAACATTTGCCATTTTCTCAGATGCAAATCTTAGAAACCAAAGGGCAGCTAAAAACACAAAAGACAGAAATATATTCCTTTATTTGTCCCACACCGGGGAAATTTACAGAAAAGGGAAGGGCTGCACCCCAGGGGAGGTACTTGAGTGGCATGGGTGTTTTGTTTAAAGATAGTCTAGGTGTGAACATCGCTCAGCATGTTTGGAGCGCAGGAGGATACGGGTTGACCTTATAGAGGTACATGAGATCTTGAGGGGAATAGATAGGGTAAATGCAGTCTTTTACCCAGAGTAGAGGAATCAATAACCAGAGGATATCGGTTTAAAGTGAGGGGGGAAAGATTTAATAGGAATGTGAAGGCCAACGTTTTTACAGAGTGGTTGGTAACTGGAATAAGTTGTCAGAGGAGGTAGTTGAGGCAAGTACTATAACAACATTTTAAAGATATTTGGATATGTTACTGGATATGAGAGGTTTAGAGGGATATGAGCCAAATGTATGCAGATGGGATTAGCCTAGATGGGGCATCTTAGTTGGGCAAGTTGGGCTGAAGGGCCTGTTTCTGTGCTGACTATGATTATAATAGGTGTGCAAAAAGAGGAAGAAAATAGAGTGCAGAATGTCATGTTGCAGCTCCATAAACTGTCTCAGAAAGCAGTTGCACAACACTGTCCCATGCAATACTTTCCACCCAGGGCCCCAAACTTTTATGTCTTCTGCAATGGCCACCTCATTGGAAGGCAATTAAGTATGGTCAAGAAATGCTGCCTTAGCCAGCTGTGCCTGCATCCCTTGGAGAAACAAAAAAAAGCTCACTTTATGCATCAGTGAAGCTGCCTTCTCGCCATCTGTGTGAAATGGATTCTAAGACCAGTCAGAAGTCTGATAACATCACATAGGTTGAGTAACTGTTGCACAGCCTGAGGTATCAATATTCAGAAGGCCATAAACGGAGACGTTGCCTGTCCTCGCAAATTAATGACAAAAAGCCAAAAGCAGTTGGGCAGCAGTAGAGCTGCTACCATACAGTGCAGCTCAGACCCGGGTTCGACCGTGACTACAGGTGCTGTCTGTATGGTTTGTACATTCTCTCTGTGACCACATGGGTATTCTACGGGTGCTCTGGTTTCTTCACATTCCAAAGATGTACGATTTGTAGCTTCTGTAAATTGTCCCTAATGTTTAGGATAGAACTAGTGTATGGGCCAAAGGTATCACAAAATGCTGGAGTAACTCAGCGGGTCAGGCAGCATCTAGGAGAGGGAATGGGTGATGTTTCGGGTCGAGACCCTTCTTCAGACTCTGTGTGGGCGATCGATTGTCAGCGTGGACATGGTGGGTCAAAGGACCTGTTTCCACACACTATCCCTAAACTAAGCTTAAACTAAATTGCACTTAAGATGAGTTATATTCCCTGAGATGAAGAGAAAAGGACGATCAGCTATGTACTGTCCTGCCTCTGATGTGCAAAGGGCTGTAATGACTGTTTCCAGGTTCATTGTGAAAGAGTGGCTCTACCATCCACCTCGTTGACATTGGTTCTTGAACATGCATGTCACCTTACCTCCAAATAATCTTTTTGTCCCTTTGTTAGTTTAATCAGCAAACAATACGTGTGTTTGTAAAGTACTTTCTATCAACCATGAGGCACGGTATAGATTTGAAATTGTCATAAAAGCTCTGTAGCTGAAACTGTTGTTGACTTTAATAGATTAGAGCACACTTGATTTATAATTTACCCTGCTTATTAAACACCATTGTACAATCCTCTAGTGATAAGCAATCAATGGAAGAACAATGTTTTCGACCCCCTTTTCTTGTACTAACCCTGTAGAGGTCACTGTAATTGTGCTGAAAATGTGAACAATGGCATTTCTCTGGATCGGTGCAGAATCTAATAACTCCATGTGCCAGACAAAGCAGTTTTCTCATTCTGGCTTCCAAGATCAGATGAAGGACTGCATCAAACTGTAAGATTAGGGGGGAGGGGAGAGAGAGAGATGGGGGGGGGGGGAGAGAGAGAGAGAGAGAGAGAGAGAGGGAGGGAGAGGTGGAGGGAAAAACAACACAAGGAAATGTTTGCCTCAGTCATGGTCAGAACCAAGTTTATGGGCTCTCCCGAGACTGACCATATAAACTAAACCGACATTCACCGCAGTGTTGAAGGAGCTAGCATGGAGGTGCCCCTCCAGTGGAGTGTTGCCCTATCAGAGATTCATTGTTACAATGCTGACGGAGACCTTTGCTGCCAGAGGTCCTTTTTCCCCATGCAGTGCTGCAGTCACAGAGATCAACTTTGAGATGAGTGTGGCAGTCAGAGGAGTCAACTTTGAAATTAGACACAAATGCTGGTTCTCTGACACCCATGACCTTCTTTGAAAAATATCAACCGATTTCTCCCAGTTCCTGGGAAAATTAACCTTTTCCATTTGCCTCCTTTATCCATCTCTGCTCAGTGGAGAACAATTCCAGCTTCTCAAATCTCTCCATTTAATAGATGTTTCTCATCACAAAGGTGTTCTGATAAAGAACCTAAGGACCATTCTTTAATCGAGATACTATAGGCTAGCCTGGATTAAAGCTAAACAAAACTGCCCACTTTTAAATTTATTTCTTATATATGGAACATTGAATTTCCAATAACAAAGAACATAAAGCGCTGGAGTACCTTAGCAGATCAGGCAGCATCTCTGGCAAACACGGATAGGTGACATTTTGGGTCGAGACCCTTAATCGTATAGTTAGTATTAAGCAGAATGCACAAAATGAATTAATGCTCCAAGGTTAATTCAATAACAACTTTTAGAAATTGCAGAAGATCAGTATTTGAAAGGAAAAATCTTGCAAACTATCAGGAATGTGGAATAATTGCTTTTATTTCAATAAACTTGCCACAGTTACAAATTGCTCAATGACAGCAGTTACCAAAGCAAAATTATTTCATACAGGATATCTGAAATGAAACAAAAAACATCCAAGAAATATTCAGTGTGCCAATTGGCACCAGTTCTCTTATGTGTACATAAACGTGAACGTTAACACTTCAGTTCATTATGCAAAAATACAACAAAATGTGTAGAGTGAATCCAATCATAATTGCAACTTTGCATCAAATGATTTCATTCCACAATTAACTTAAGGGGACACGTTTGAGGATGATGCTAGATGTTGGCTCAGGTGGATGAAATTCAATTCACACCACCATCCACCCAAAACAAAAAACATTTGACAGAAGTTCATCATGGGGGAAGGTACCATTGCTAAAAACAGTAGATCTAAAATATTACAAATTAAAACACATCTTTACCCAGGAATATATCCTACCTACAACCACATTCATCCACCACCATATCATCATAATGGCGCAAAACGACATTCTCGTTGTTATCATAATAGAGCATGGAAATGGGGGAGAGCTTAATGGGGACGCAGCAGGGTTGTGGGGTTTGCCCGGGGTCAGTGGAATGTACTAGCGTTTGCAGAATGGCGTGGTTGGTACCATTCAGGCTCTCACTCAGTGGGTAAGGACAGTCCCCATGGCAATAGTTGGCCATATAGCCCTGAGGGGCAATGACCCAATGTTGCCAACCAACATCTTTGAACTGGATATGGAGCCTCCTACGTTTGCAGACACGGCTGAACGCAAGTGGCAGCTGAAAGGAGCTCCTCTTCCTTCTGGACGCTTTGCATTTCTCCCGATTCAGAGTGACCACCAACAGGGAGATGCGCAGATCCTGGGCAATCCGGCTGCATGCTGGGTGAAGCTCCTGGTGATCCCTTATTGAGGTGCTGCCTATCTCCAGGAATGCCCCCTGATTGCTGTGCTGGTGTCTCCATGCTCTGGAGATATGAGTGAGGTTGAAGTAAAGGGAGCCACGCAGTGATTGAAAGGACTGCAAAGCCACAAGTTCCTGTCTGGAGCTGGAGGGCTCCCCCAAACTCCAGATGGACAAAGTGCAGACTGTGGCTACACCTGGGAAGGGATAGGGGTCACCAAGGAAGGAGAGTTCCAGCTGAGCCAGTGTCAGCTCTTCCATTGTTTCCAGCACGGACAGGTTGAAGTAGAGCTGTCTCCGCACACAAGAGGAAAGAGACGATTCCAGCTCGGGGTTTGAGTCACCTGATGAAACAGATGGTCAAAGTGCAATTATCAGAACAGCTGGTAAGTGAGATGTGTAGTCTGGGTCCCACAGACAGAAACCTTCACCTCAGGGAAATAAGGCCCTCTGCCCTACCCTGCCCCTGCACCCATGGACAGAAGAGCCAAACATGTCACCCAGGTCAGAAGTCCCACTCACTCTGATCACCAAACCCAGGAAAGGAAAGACTCCCCATCACAAACTCTTTCACTCCCAGGAAAAGAAGGCACCACCCTGGCTTGTACCTCAGGAAATAGATGATTACAGACAAACCCTCACCCACTCCCAGGTAGGAAGGAGGAAACCCAATCTGATCTCAAGCCTGGAACCCCCCCCCCCCACCACCACACTCGACCCCCAGAATCTGAGACCCCCACTGACTATCACACATGGTCCCTGGAACCCGTGACTCCCCACAACCACACACTCTGCCCCCTGTAGACCATGACCCACGACCCCAGCGCATTCACTTCAGGAAACAAAACATTAGCAACTGGCACACTTGTTTCCAGGAATCAAGACCCTCTCTCAAACAACCGCCAGGTTCAACCCCTCTGAAACGAGGTTTGTAACAACTCATACTCTCACCCCCAGAAACAAGATCCCAGCAACTCACACATTAATCCCAGAAACATGATGCCCAACTACCCCTACCTCCCTCAACTTTGCAGCTTTCATTCAATACCACCACATCAATAATGGCTCTTACCCAAATTAGGGAGATGGCGGAGGGTGTCTCCCTCCACCCCCAGCTCATCCATTCTGCACATGTCCTCTCCAGAATCGACCTCGCTGAGAGATCGGGATCTCCTCTGGAACATCTTCCACAGTCGAACTGGGACAGGCCTGGGATCAGAGGGTTGAGGCCGGCTTGTTAAACCCAAAGCCTTTAAAAAGGCCTTTTCCTGAAACTGGGGGTCCTGTAGCTCAGACAGGCTGAGGGGGGAAAACAAAATCATAGCTAAACAGGTAATGAGGGAACCCCAAGCCATCCCTGACTCCAGCACAAAGCACGAGGTGTGTAATAAAAGACTGTGTGCGCCTAGGCCCAGCTCCAGTTACAGTCTGAGATTAGCTTCAACAACTCTGCTGAATGGTGATTTCATCTCTGTCGCTTTGTCATTAGCATTTCAATTGAGAGTTCTAGGATCAGCCCCACGTACTGGGGAGGGGTTTGGGACACAAACAGCTTCCTTCCCTTAGCCAAACTGATTTTGAATGTTGAAATATTCTTGAGACTAGCAGGCTCAAATCAGCTTCCACCAATTCTCACCTGCTGAGAGCATTTAATTGCCACCAAATGTTGGTATTTGCAATTGAAAAGTCTTATCTCCTTCTCCAGACAGTTGTTGATGGTTACTGCATTTGAACTGTGCTGCAAGATCCTCAACCCCCAACAAACAATGCCTTGAATCTTTAAACACACGATTGCCAGTTTGAGAACTGAACTACAGGAATTAGCTATGCAGTCCCTCCAGTTTATTACATTATGGCTGTTCTGTGTTTTAACTAAATGTGCATCTTTATCTGTAATTCTTCATACCCTAGCCTAACTAAAACAAATAACAAACATTTCCACAGGATGGTTTGGGAGTGTTCCCAATTATCACTATCCTTCATGTGATGTCCATTCTTAAACTTCTTGCTTGAGTTTTGAGGTTATGGGAGCCTTTGCTGTGGACTTCCTCAGTACAATTAGTAGTTTCTCTCCAGCCAGTTTTGTCAACTCCTTGAATCATCTTAAGTACCTTAATTAGATCAAATTTCTCTGCTTAAGATAGTTCTGTAAATTGCCCCAAGTCCGTAGCATGCAACAGTGGGATAACAAAGAACTCGTGTACAGGTGATCAATACTCAGAATGGACTTGGTTTGCTGAAGGGCTTGTTTCAACGCTGTATCTCCAAAATAAACTAAGGAAGTAGCTGTGAGGTACAATAACATGGATAGGAACAATCGAGAGGGATATGGGGCTGGTGCAAGATAATGGGACTAGTGTGGATAGGGTGCCTTTGTCAGCAAGGCCGAAGTTAAGCCATAGGGCCTGATTCCATGCTGCATGACTCTATAACTGTGTTACCTCCTGGTAGATTCTGTGTAAACCAGTACCACCTACAGGCTTCTGTCTAAAGTGCAACATCCAATAGGAAACGCAATTGACATAATACATACATCATCCGTATGGCGCACCAACTGGCCTCTCAGCCCATGGTGTCAATGCCTCCTTATAACTCCCCCCATCATTTCCATCCAGGTGACACAGAGGTTCACACAATCCTCCTCTAACCTCATCTGCAGCATCCGGTGTGCCCGATGTGGGCTCTTGTACATTGGTGGGGAAATACAATCACACTGAAGAAGGGTCCAGACCCGAAACGTCACTTATCCAAAGATGCTGCCTGACCCACTGAGTTACTCCAGTATTTTGTGTCTACCTTAACCAGGATGTTGCTTGGATTAGAAAATATTACTTTTAAGGTTTGACAAATTTGGATTGTTTTCTCTAGAATGTCAGAGGCTGAGTTGAGACCTGATAGATTTTTGTAAAGTTAATGATAGGCATTGATAAAGGTAGATAATTAGAATCTATCTCCAGGACTGGAAATGTTAATTACCATAGAGCATGGGTTTAGCGTAAGAGTAGGAAAGTTTAAAATAGCAGGCTCTTTTTCAAAGAGAGTGGGAGGTGGCTGGAATGCACTGCCATGGGTGGTGGTGGAAATACATACAAGACAGGCATTTAAGAGGATTTTAGATAGACTCATGGATATGCATTGAATGGAGGGATATGGATCATGTGCAGGTCCAAAGAACCAGTTCCTGTACTGTACTGTTCTATATTATTTGACATAAAGCAGAACATTCTATTCATCTTTTTACTTTACATACTTCCTTGCAACATTGGAAACACATTACACCCCAAATTATTTTCTCTGCAACATTCCCATCAATTCTCCCCACACTACATACTAGGACCAATTTACAGCGGCTAATTAACCTGCCAATCACAGAGAAAATATCCAAGTTTCACACAGACACCCGAGGTCGGGTGTTAACTTGGGTTGCAGAGTAAGGAGTTGTTTTACTAGCTGACAATTGGATTGTTTTCTCTGGAACGTCAGAGGCTAAGTTGAGTCCTGATAGACTTTTGTAAAGTTAATGATAGGCATTGATAAAGGTAGTCAGAATCTTTCTCCCAATGGACATGCGAATTACTAGAGGGCATAGGTTTGCCCTTTGTTTCACCCCTTTGTCTTTATAGCTCTTTGTTAGTTTTAGCGATTTTTGAAATTGGATTCCTAAACCATTCTACTTAATAGTTATACTGTTAAGAATATAGTCTGAACTATCTTTTTTAGGCTTGTAGTTTGAATTCTGTATTCTGGAAGGCAGATTAGTGGCAGCTTGTTTCTCCAAAATTAGAGGAGTACACATTTCAGTCTGTGTGGTCACAGGCAATCAAAGAGTTAAAATGGTATCAGTTCAGTCGCAATTGTCTGAAACACAGACAACTCCTTTCAGCTGTAATCATCACCCTTTGAGGTGGTACTCAGTACACTCAGCAGGTCAAAATTGATGTAGCAACTACAGACAATGAGCCACAGGACACCAACTGTTCAGAATACATTTGGCTGAGGAAAGATGTTTGCTTGCCACTTTGAAGTGTTAATTGCAGAGAGAGTGCTAATTACAGAGCAAGTGCTAAAATCTCCTATCTGCAGAGTTGTTGATGGTGATCCCAGACGTGCAGTAATTGGGCTATGCTTCACAACATCCTTCATTCTTCTTCTTTGAAAGACTGCGTAAGGAATCATTGGGCAGGATCCATCAGTTTTGTTCAGGACAGAGCTACTGCCTAACCCAGCAACCTGGGTTTGATCCTCTCTTTGTGGAGTTTGCATGTTCTTACTGTGACTGTGTGGTATTCCCTAGGTGCTCTGGTTTTCTTTAACAGTCCAAAGACATGCAAGGTGGTAGGTTGTTCGGCACTGTAAATTGCCCCAGTGATAGAATGAGGGGAAATGTGTGAAGTATGAAATGGATAGGATTAGTACAAAAATGAGTGCTCATGAAAGGCATAGTCTTCCTGGACCATGCTCTTAGTCTCTGACTCTGTGTCTTGTCCTGCAGGATATTCAGTCCAGGGCGCTCCCCGATTGACTTGAAGTGAAATATTTTTGTTTACTACGGTCACCCTTTCCATCTACACTGTGTGTATGCCAAGAATAGGGAAGAAAAGGGATGAAATTATGTTTGTTGATGTAGATCCTGAGCCGTTAAGTATCCTGTATCTTTGTGCTCCACGAATCCTTCCGGGAACCTATATTCAAACATTCATCATTGCTGTTTGTCCATCAACTTGGTAAAAGAGGCACTTTAGTCTGTGAAATACAGTGTTCTTCCAGCGTAAGGAGTTGCAGACGACACATTCCAAGATCAGTGGCACAGTTCCACAGCAGTGGCAAAAAGGGGAATGTGCATAGTTTCGAGTCCTTCTTCCACTGAATTGGATTCATGCATAAACCCCCTCAAAATTATTGCTGATGGAATGTTTGCTATGTTGACATAATTTAAATATTGCAAACAAATGTTAAAATCACTAATGACAAATTAATATCTCATTGTATACCTGCAAATGTTATGAATGTCTTTTTGTAAGTAGTTTTAGCAGCAAGGTTTACTTAAGTGCTAAAGAGTTCCTGTAGCTTGTCTGAAACGCATCGGTCTTGCTTGGCTAGATCCTGCAGAGTAACATATTTTCAACTGTGGGTTGTCATTACCCACCATTGCACAGATTGGATAAAACGATAGCTCACATGAAGTGATTTTGAAAGAACGGTTGTCGTCAATCTATCACAGAAACAAGCTCTTTGATCTGCAGACTCTATGCCAAACATCCATTCTCTCCATATTCTCATTAACTGCCTGCAGATTCTACCCTCATTACACAGAGTGGCCAATTAACTTGCCAACCCACACTTTGGCATGTGGGAGGAAAATAAAGTACCAGACTATAACAGGGAGAACATGCAAACTCCACACACAGTACCAGAGGTCAGGCTTGAAACTGGATTGCTGGAGCTGTGAGGCAGCAGCTCTACCCGCTGCACCACTGTGCCGAAGCCCATATAAAAATAAGAATGTACAAATTGGAAAATGCAAAATATTTTCTATCACTTCAAAATTTTTAGTTTTCTATGAAATTATATTAAATTGAGAGCAAATACCATTTCTTTGTTCTGGTGTCAAAAGTGTCCCCTCAGGATTACCCATCTTGTTTAGCTCTGATTTCCTTTTATTGTTTCAATCCATTGAGCAACAGGAGCTCGAGTTTCAGAAAAGGGGCTATTTAGAAGTGTTGAATTGGCCCCAACTTCAGAAATCCTTGGCCTGAACCAGCTAGATTAGGAAGATGTTCCAATGGAGATTCCCTTTCCCTGATAAGAGGATGTGTATAATCATGAGCAGCAGTTAGATGGAATCCCCTCCAACATCTTCCCAATCTGATCTATTGAAGACCTTGATTATCACATGTGAGGCATGTAAGAATAGGGGGATTGGGGGAGGAATTGAAAACACAAAGCTGGCTTTCTTTATCCAGAGTGTGAAGAATTATGTAAGAAGTGTTATGAATTTGCCACATAGTGCTAAACAACTTGGAAACAGTCACTTTAGCACAACCTATCAAAGATGACCAAATTGGTGTACTGGGTTAATCCCATTTACCTTTAATATCACCCTATCCTCTAAACTCTTCCTATCCATATGTTTGTCCAAATGTTTTTTGAAAGTCGTAATTGTATCTGCTGGTAGCTCTTTCACATACAAACTATCCTCTGAGTGAAAATATTGTCTCTGAAGCCTCTCTTTAATCTCTCCCCTCTCACCTTAAGCCTATGCTCTCTTGTTTTAGAATCTTCTACCTTGGGTAAAAGACTGGGCATTTGTTTTATTCATGTCCCTGATCCTTTACACCTCAATAAGGTCACCCCTCGGCTTCCTACTGCTCTAGCTTTGGGATTTTACAGTCATAATCATACAACGTGGAAACAGGCTTTTCAGGCCAACTTGCCCCATCCACATCAGTCCCTGCTGCCTGCGCTTGGCCCAGACCCCTCTAAACCTATCCTATCCATGTACCTGTCTAAACGGCAGTAATGAAAGTTTAACAATGAATGGATACCCCACTGGTAGTAGACCCTATGATAGCTAAAAGTGCTGTATTTATGTGAGCACCAGGAAGTTACCCTGACAAGCAGTGTCTGTTACCCATCTTGCACAGCTTATTTGTGGTTCTGACAGATTCTTGATATTTTAGCCAGTTGGATCTATCCCATGTTGATATACAAGTGAATGCATATGAAAGCCCTGAAAATCAATTTGGTTTCAGAAACTTGGAGTCATTTTACTCTGAACACAGATCCTGAAGTACTGGTGGCAATGTCGGGACCAAACTCAGCCATTCTGACACTGATGGCTATGTGACTACAAGGATGATCCATCCCACTGTTGATCCTGACACTGTACATGAAAGAAGAATGCTATGTTGGATGGATTATCGCAGCTGACTTTTCAGGAGGCAACAACTAATTTGGTACAGGGCAATTTTCAACTGCAAGTTATTGATGGTGATTTCCCAGAGATTACAGTTGCTCTGGCAAAGATAAATATTTGGATTGTAGAGTATCTGTTGGAGAGAGAAAGGTAACTTTTCAAGTTGATAACCCTTCTTCAGGTGATCCCAGACCTGAAACATGAATGCTGTTCCTTTTTCCTTGGATGCTGACTGACATGCTGAACATTTCATGTTTTCTAAATTTCAAGCATCTGTAGTTCAATGTCCACTTGTAAAGATGTTCCTTTGTGCACCATTGGGGTGGGGCAAATTGAAAATTGGACCACATGATACAAGCTCTTTCTGTAGGCGGTGGCACAAAATTCTGGTAAATCAGAATTGTTTGAATTGGAGCATCAAGTGTGAATCCAAAAGGTACTACTGCATATCATGTTCAGCATATGGGAATCATTCAAATTAAAGCAGTGGCTGTGTGTACTGATCCAAGACTGATCAGTGAATGGTCGACTCGCTGAAGTCCTGTTTGGTGTGTCAGGACTGCAGGCTGTACAGTCCTGGGGCAAATATGTGATGGCCACCTCATTCCTTCCAACATGTGCATAGTTGGGGACAGGCCCTTTCCTTCTGATCATGGGTAGAAATATTACTGTTCAAGTTGTGTACTTCTTTGGAGCAGATCACGCAGACCAGGAGGAATTTGGGTGTCATAAAATACTTGCAATTCTCTACACTGACGGCTTGTACTCGCTGGAATTTAGAAGATTGAGGGGGGATCTTATGGAAACTTACAAAATTCTTAAGGGATTGGACAGGCTAGATGCAGGAAGATTGTTCCCGATGTTGGGGAAGTCCAGAACAAGGGGTCACAGTTTAAGGATAAGGGGGAAGTCTTTTAGGACCGAGATGAGAAAGTTTTTTTTCACACAGAGTGGCGAATCTGTGGAATTCTCTGCCACAGAAGGCCAGTTCATTGGCTATATTTAAGAGGGAGTTGGATGTGGCCCTTGTGGCTAAAGGGATCAGGGGGTATGGAGAGAAGGCAGGTACGGGATACTGAGTTGGATGATCAGCCATGATCATATTGAATGGCGGTGCAGGCTCGAAGGGCCGAATGGCCTACTCCTGCACCTATTTTCTATGTTTTCTATGTTTCTAAATCCAAGTCACAAGATAGAAATAGATTGTTGTTGTTTAGCTGAGACAAGGGTTATGGTGAGTATGTAGGAAAGTAGTTTTGAAATTGAGATCCGCCAGTTTTGCTGAACGGCTCAGCAGGGTCATAATGACTGTACACATTTGTTTTTGTTTGCTACTAGCTCAAATGGCAAAGCAGGTCAGTTCGTAATTAAGTGATTGTAAGGGAAAGCAAATGGGTTACATACGAATTAAGAACAGAAGTAAACCACTCAGCTCAAGCCTGCTCCACCATTTAATAAGATCAAGACTGATTTCATTATCAAAGCAAGGACAGGCAGGGAGAGGTTCATGAATATGCAGATAATGAATAGCTGAAGTGTGTTTACTTTAATGCAAGATGTATTGTGGATAAAGCTGATGAACTTAGGGCTTGGATCTATAGAGCTTGGAATTATAATTTTGTGGCCATTACGGAAACGTAGTTGTGAGAGGGACACGACTGACAGCTCAACATGCCTGGGTTTCGATGTTTCAGATGAGCTGGAGAGGGGGGTAAAAGAGGTGGAAGAGTTGGTTTGCTAATTAGGGAAAGTGTCACGGCGGTACTCAGAGGACATACTGGAGGGTACATCTACTTAGGCATTATGGGTTGAGCTAAAATATTAGAAAGATGCAATTGCTCTAATGGGATTATATTATAAGCCACTCAATAGCCAGAGGGAGATAGAGGATCAGATATGTAGACAGATTACGGAAGGATGCTGTGGCATTGAGGATGACGCCAGGTTCAGCAGTGACCACACCGACACTCGCAGTAGGGTGAACTTACATGATTTATTCTACGTACAGTGGTAAGAAAGTTCACGACCACATGGGGGCACTGTCCCTTGCTGTCAGACCATGTGTGATGACTCTAGCGATCTCGGGCTTGTCCCAGCATCTTAGTCCTGGTCTTTAAAGGAGGAGGCATGGTGACCTAGGCTTCATCCTGCAGTTTACCCTTGCTTTGACAGGAGGTGTTGACAGTATTGATTTCTTCCTGGTGGCTCAGCTTTGGGCTTGAAGAGGCTGGCACATCGGGGGGGGGGGGGGGGGGTGGTGTGTGTGTGTGTGTGTGTGTGTGCGTGTGTGTGTGCGTGTGTGCGTGTGTGTGTGTGCGCGCGCGTGCGCGCGCGCACTGTCCCTTGGTGTCTGTAGAGAGGAAGAGGTTCTGGGATATGAGGCTTGCCCAGGCTACTCTTAGCCTCAGGTAGTGGTGCTGGCTGTCTAGGGCTTCTTTCCCAGCCTTTCAAGTCTTGACCACACGGTGGTGCTGGTGATCTTGGGTTTTTTTTCCCCGAGGCTCAATCGTCTTTGAACCTGTGACTAGGGAGGCGTCTGCTTCCTCCTCATCGCATCCTCTCCCTTCTCACCTCTGGTGAGAATGCTGGGCTATTATAGGGAGCAGATGACAAGGTTCAAATGGCCAAACAATATTTTTTAATAGGACCCAGCTGTTACTAATATTGCTGAGGATTGACCTCTCCTAACCTGTCAGCCAGTTTAGTTTGGAGATAATTTTAGTTTAGTTTAGAGATACAGTGTGGAAAGTGGCCCTCCAGCCCACAGAGTCAGCACCGACCAGCAATCCCCACACACTATCCTACATGCACTAGGGACAATTTAACCAAGCCAATTAACCTCCAAACCTGCATGTCTTTGGAGTGTGGGAGGAAACCGAAGCTCCCGGAGAAAACCCACACAGGTGACGGGGAGAACATACAACTCTGTACAGATAGCAATCTTGGTAAGGATTGCACCCAGGTCTCTGGCATTGCAAATCAGCAACTCTACAACTGTGCCAGCCTGCCGCCCTGAGGGGTCAAAGAGACATCCAAGGCAGAGGACGCTGTCACAATGCAAGAACCACAGGGTTGTTGTTGTGGGTGACTTTAACTTCCCCAATATTGACTGGATGTTACTCAGGCCAAGTGGATTATACGGAGCAGAATTTAAGTGTTTCATAAGAGGTTTCCTGAAAGTTTGTGGGTAGACCAACTTAAGAAGGGACCACACTGGACCTTACATTGTGAAACAAGCTTGGCCAGGTGACTTGTGTTGCAGTGGAAGAAGAATTTGCTGATAATGATCACAACTCCACATTTAAAAAAGACACAAAGTACTGGAGTATCTCACCAGGTCATGCACCATTCATTTTAAGATCATTTTGAATATGGCCAGGTCTGGATGTTGGGGAAAGGGAAGAAGTATAACATAGCAAAGAAGAATGGGAAGCCAGAGGATTGGGACTCTTTTAAAGAGCAACAGAAGATAACTAAAAAGGCAATACGGGGAGAAAAGATGAGGTACGAGGGTAAACTAGCCAATAATATAAAGGAGGATAGTAAAAGCTTTTTTAGGTATGTGAAGAGGAAAAAAATAGTCAAGGCAAATGTGGGTCCCTTGAAGACAGAAGCAGGGGAATTTATTATGGGGAACAAGGAAATGGCAGACGAGTTGAACCGGTACTTTGGATCTGTCTTCACTGAGGAGGATACAAACAATCTCCCAGATGTTCTAGTGGCCAGAGATCCTAGGGTGACAGAGGAACTGGAGGAAATCCACATTAGGCAGGAAAAAGTTTTGGGTAGACTAATGGGACTCAAGGCTGATAAATCCCCAGGGCCTGATGGTCTGCATCCCAGGGTGCTTAAGGAGGTGGCTCTAGAAATTGTGGACGCATTAGTAATTATTTTCCAATGTTCTATAGATTCCGGGTCAGTTCCTGTGGATTGGAGGGTAGCTAATGTTATCCCACTTTTCAAGAAAGGAGGGAGAGAGAAAACGGGAAATTATAGACCAGTTAGTCTGACATCAGTGGTGGGGAAGATGCTGGAGTCAATTATAAAAGACGAAATTGCGGAGCATTTGGATGGCAGTAACAGCATCGTTCCGAGTCAGCATGGATTTACGAAGGGGAAATCGTGCTTGACTAATCTACCGGAATTTTTTGAGGATGTAACTAGGAAAATTGACAGGGGAGAGCCGGTGGATGTGGTGTACCTCGACTTTCAGAAAGCCTTCGACAAGGTCCCACATAGGGGATTGGTGGGCAAAATTAGAGCACATGGTATTGGAGGTAGGGTACTGACATGGATAGAAAGTTGGTTGACAGACAGAAAGCAAAGAGTGGGGATAAATGGGTCCCTTTCAGAATGGCAGGCAGTGACTAGTGGGGTACCGCAAGGCTCGGTGTTGGGACCGCAGCTATTTACAATATACATCAATGACTTGGATGAAGGGATTAAAAGTATCATTAGCAAATTTGCCGATGATACAAAGCTAGGTGGCAGTGTGAACTGTGAGGAAGATGCTATGAGGTTGCAGGGTGACTTGGACAGGTTGTGTGAGTGGGCGGATGCATGGCAAATGCAGTTTAATGTGGATAAGTGTGAGGTTATCCACTTTGGTGGTAAGAATAGGAAGGCAGATTATTATTTGAATGGTGTTAAGTTAGGAAAAGGGGACGTACAACGTGATCTGGGTGACTTAGTGCACCAGTCACTGAAAGGAAGCATGCAGGTACAGCAGGCAGTGAAGAAAGCCAATGGAATGTTGGCATTCATAACAAGAGGAGTTGAGTATAGGAGCAAAGAGGTCCTTCTGCAGTTGTACAGGGCCCTAGTGAGACCGCACCTGGAGTACTGTGTGCAGTTTTGGTCTCCAAATTTGAGGAAGGATATTCTTGCTATTGAGGGCGTGCAGCGTAGGTTTACTAGGTTAATTCCCGGAATGGCGGGACTCTCATATGTTGAAAGACTGGAGCGACTAGATTTGTATACACTGGAATTTAGAAGGATGAGAGGGGATCTTATCGAAACGTATAAGATTATTAAGGGGTTGGACATGTTAGAGGCAGGAAACATGTTCCCAATGTTGGGGGAGTCCAGAACCAGGGGCCACAGTTTAAGAATAAGGGGTAGGCCATTTAGAACAGAGATGAGGAAAAACTTTTTTAGTCAGAGAGTTGTGAATCTGTGGAATTCTCTGCCTCAGATGGCAGTGGAGGCCAATTCTCTGAATACATTCAAGAGAGAGCTAGATAGAGCTCTTAAGGATAGCGGAGTCAGGGGGTATGGGGAGAAAGCAGGAACGGGGTACTGATTGAGAATGATCAGCCATGATCACATTGAATGGCGGTGCTGGCTCGAAGGGCCGAATGGCCTACTCCTGCACCTATTGTCTATTGGTACTTAAATCGGGGCAAGACAGATTACAATGTCATTAAGCATAAGCTAAGGGAGGTAGAATGGGGTCAGTTGTTATTGGATAAGTCCACAGAGGACATCTGGGAGTTGTTTAAAGGCCAGCTGATCAGAGTGCAGGATCAGCATGTTCCAGTAAGGAGGAGGGATAAGAATGACAAGGTAAGGCAACTGAGGAAGACCAAGGAAGTTGTAAACCGTAGACACAAAAAGCTGGAGTAACTCAGCGGGACAGGCAGCATCTCTGGAGAGAAGGAATGGGTGACGTTTCGGGTCGACACCCTTCTTCAGACTGAAGAGTTGTAAACTTGGTGAAGAAGAAAATGGAAGCGTATGTCAGATTTAAGAAGGTGCCATCAGATGAGGACAATGAGGAATATGAAGCTAGTCGGTAAGAATTCAAGCAAGTGATTAGAAAAGCCAGAAAGGGCCACGAAATGTCATTGGTGAGTCGGATTAAGGAAAATCCCAAAGCTGTTTACCTGTACATTAAAAATAAGATGATGACTAGGGAGAAGGTGGATGAAGGAGGAAATCTATGCTTGGAGTCAGGGGATGTAGGCGAGATACTAAACGAGCATTTTGCATCTGTATTCTCCTAGGCGAAGGACTTGGAGGACAGCGAGATTTGTGTGGAGAATACAAATATGCTAAGGCAGTTTGAGATCAAGAAAGAGGTAGCGCTGAGGCTCTTGAGGAACATTAAGGAATTTTCCAATTTTGCATCAATTTTTCTTTTTGAAAAGAACAGAAGAGAAATTTCAAAATTCAGCTATCAGATGCAGAAAATACTTTGTGGATTCCGCTGTAAACAGTCCAGGTTTAGTTTTAAAACTTGGTCCCCTAATTCTTAACCCTACACAAGGTAGCTGTGCCCAATCTAGTAAAATATTTAAGATTTTAATACTCTAATTGAAACTATGGAGACATGTTACATAAACTATCTCAGCATTTTAAATGTTCTCAGCATAAGGAAACTGGCAGTGGCTACCACACGCACAGCAAGATCAATAATATTGAAATTTATGATCACAGTAGTAGAACCACAAGGTTCATGCGGAACATGATGCCAAGTTAAGTTAATCTCCTCTGCATGCACATGATCCATACCCATTTCCTGCATTTCTATGTGCCTATCAAAAAGCCTTTTCCATGCCACTACCATATCTGCCTCCACCATCAAATTTGATTTTTAATGGAGTAAGAAGAATAAAGAGTAGCCAGTTTAGACAAGACCCATGGCCTTTTCCAAACATTATTATTTACAATTGTAAATCTCTTGACCTCTTTTCCAGTGCTATCATTGTTTTACAACCGTGACATTGACTTTCGTCCCTGACAGTACAGCCTTTCAGTGCACTAAAGCACCAGTCTTTAGTTTTGTGCACAGGATTCTGCTGTATAGCTGTAACTCACATACCCGATTCAGAACTCCTACCAGACTCCTACCAAATTCGACACTCCATTGCTATGCACAACATATTTATTTCACTAACAACATCAAGTGAATACTCATGGGAAATAAAAGTGAATTTTAACAGCGGCAACCACAAGTCATGATTTCAATAATTGATAAATCATTGAAAAAAGTAACCAGGACGATATGAGGGAAGTGCAATACGAGGGAAGTGCAATTGCCACCTGCCAAATCTGTGACATTTACCATCAAGAACAAAAGGCAGAAGAGGCATGGGAACCTCACCACAGATTTGCCTGTATGTCGCTCACCATTTTAACTTGGAAATGCCTCTCAATTCCTTCTTTTTACATCCAAATTCAGGAACTCCTTACCAGCTTAATTGTAGATGTATTTTCTTCAGGATCAAAGTAGTTCAAGAATATGGTGCCTTGCCATCATTTTCTCAAGTGCAAATAGGGATGGATAATAAACATTGAATGCATTCTGTAAAACAAATAATAACATTCGTATTGGAAAAGATGTCAAGATGCATTTGAGTTTGAAAGGCTTATGAGGACTACGAGTAGGCAGAATCAGCATATGCAGCCTATGCTTGCAATGCCAATTCAAAACAAAAATTAGCAGAAGCTGATTTCATTGAGCAATTATTTTTTTCTTTTAAAAGGTGGAGTCTATACTGATTCATATAAAAATTACATTCTGTTAATTTTATGGAGGGAATAGAGTTATTAGAATATGACATATTTATCAGGTGACTAGTTTCCAAACGTTTGAACAATGTTTTCTTACCTCATCTGTTGTCGAGAAAGTGATTGTCACGATTAGTCAAAAGCTTCATTACTGTTGTATATGCAACCAGCAGGATGGTACAAGGAGAACTAGATGGACCATGGCCTCTCCTCATCTAGTAATTCCTATGCACCATTCTCATGGGCAATTACTTTCATCTTCCATCAAAAAGTATAGATTATAAGTCATTAATCAAACTTGTTCTGTCGTCATCTGAGTTCGAAATTTTTTCCTAAACTGTACTTTTCTGCAATCTTAATTTGCAGACTGTATTTCTCTTCTGTTTTTCCTGCAGTGAATGACATCAAGTCTATAGATCTTGGGAAAGCTGATTGCAATGTCTTGAGGACAGTGCTCATTGCAGTTGAGGTATTGAATATCCTATTAAGATAGATAAATCAATAGGGCGGCAGTGGCATAGTGGTAAAATTGCTGCCTTATAGCGCCCGAGACCTGGGTTCGATCCTGACTACGGGTGCTGTCTGTCTGGTGTTTCTACATTATCCATGTGATCACGTGGGTTTTCTCCAGGTGCTCTGGTTTGCTCCCAGACACCAAAGGCATAGATTTATAGGTTAATAGGCCTCTGTAAAACTGTAAATTGTTCCTAGTGTGTAGGATAGTGCTCGTGATAGTCGACGTGGACTCAGTGGGCCGTCGGGCCTGTTTCCATGCTGTATCTCTAAAGTAAAGTCTTAAGTAAAATAACAGGGTCTGATCAAAAATATTCAAGGATACCATGGGGAGTCAGAAGAAATTGCAGTTGTCCTGGCTTAAATATATGAATTATCATTAGACATGGGTGAAGTGTAGGAAGACTGGCGGATGGCTAATGTTATGCTACTATTTAAGAAGGGTTGCAATGGAAAAACCTGGGAACTATAGACTAGTAATCCTAACATCGGTGGTAGGAACGTTACTGGAAAGGATCCTGAGATAAGATATGCTTGCATTTGGAAAAAAAAACAAGCGTTAATTATGACTAATTAGCATGGTTTTGTATCTTGAAGATTGTATTTCACAAATTTGATTGTGGTCTTTAATAATAATAATAATAATAATAATGCATTACATTTATATAGCGCTTTTCAAACACTCAAAGACGCTTTGTAACTACTCAATGAAGTAACTACGGTGGTTGGTAAGGGCAGAGTCTATATGGACTTCACCAAGGTCTTTGATAAGGTTCCACATACTAGGCTGTTTTGGAAGATTAGATTGCGTGGGATCACATGTTTTTACTTAACTATCTAAAATTGAAAAATTCAATGTTACAGTGTCATAGAGTCATACAGCGTAGAAACAGGCCCTACGGCACAACTTGCCCACACCGGCCAACATGTCTCAGCTACATGAGGAGGATCTTGATCGGCTGGCCAGGTGGGCTGAGGAATGGTTGATGAAATTTAATACAAAGAAATGTAAGGTGTTGCATTTTGGAAAGTCTAACATGGGCAGGAACAACACAGTGAATGGTAGGGCTTTGGGGAGTGTTATAGAGCAGAGGATCTAGGAGTACAGGTACATAGTTCTTTGAAGGCGGAGTCGCAGGTAGACAGGGTGGTCAAAAAGGTTTTTGGCACATTGGCCTTCATCAGTCAAGGTATTGAGTATAGAAGTTGGGAGGTCATGTTGCAGTTATATAAGACGTTGGTGAGGCTGCAATTTTAGCATTATGTTCAGTTCTGGGCACCATGTTATAGGGAAGATGTTGTCAAGCTGGAAAGGTTACAGAGAAGATTCATGAGGATGTTGCCAGGACTCGAGGGTTTAAGCTACAGGGAGAGGTTGAGTAGGCTAGGCTCTATTCCTTGGAGTACTGGAAGATGAGGGATGATCTTATAGAGGTGTATAAAATCACGAGAGGAATAGATCGGGTAGACGCACAGTCTCTTGCCCAGAGTAGGGGAATCAAGGGCGGCACGGTAGCGCAGCGGTAGAGTTGCTGCTTTACAGCGAATGCAGCGCCGGAGACTCAGGTTCGATCCTGACTACGGGTGCTGCACTGTAAGGAGTTTGTACGTTCTCCCCGTGACCTGCGTGGGTTTTCTCCGAGATCTTCGGTTTCCTCCCACACTCCAAAGACGTACAGGTATATGTAGGTTAATTGGCTGGGTAAATGTGAAAATTGTCCCTAGTGGGTGTAGGATAGTGTTAATGTGCGGGGATCACTGGGCGGCACGGACTTGGAGGGCCGAAAAGGCCTGTTTCCGGCTGTATATATATGATATGATAAGAACCAGAGGGCATAGGTTTAAGGTGAAGGGGGATTTTATAGATTTTATAGATTCAGTTCAGTTTAGTTTATTGTCATGTGTACTGAGGTACAGTGAAAAGCATTTTGTTGCATGCAACCAGTCAGCAGAAAGACAATACATGATTACAATCATGATTACAGGCTGAGAATCAGGGGAAAGGGAAACGAGAGATATAGACGGTGATATAGAACAAATGAATGACAGATAGGCAAAAAAAGAAACAATGATAAAGGGAACAGGCCATGCTTAGAACTTAAGGGATTGGACAGGCTTGATGCAGGAAAAAAATTCCCGATGTTGGGGGAATCCAGAAACAGGGGTCACAGTTTAAGAATAAGTAGCAGTCCATTGAGAACTGAGATGAGGAAAAACTTTTTCACCCAGAGAGTTGTGAATCTGTGGAATTCTCTGCTGCAGAAGGCAGGGAGGCCAATTCACTGGATATATTGAAGAGAGAGTTAGATATAGCTCTTCAGGCAGATGCTGGTTTAAATTGAAGGAATTCCTTCTCTCCAGAGGTGCTGCCTGTCCCGCTGAGTTACTCCGGCATTTTGTGTCTGCCTAGCTCTTAAGGCTAATGGAATCAAGGGATATGGGGAGAAAGCAGGAACAGGGTACCGATTTTAGATGATCAGCCATGATCATATTCAATGGCTGTGCTAGCTTGAAGGGCCGAATAGCCTATCCCTGCACCTATTTTCTATGTTTCCATGTTTCTATCTCAGCTGTGGGCTAGATCCGAACGATTTACAGACAATGAGGCTCAACAAGATGGCTTGGAAGCTGGCAGAAGGGACGGAGAGAGAGAGGGGATGCATGGGGGAGTCCAGAACAAGGGGCCAAAGTTTAAGAATAAGGGGTAGGCCATTTAGAACTGAGATGAGGAAAAACCTTTTCAGTCAGAGAGTTGTGAATCTGTGGAATTCTCTGGCTCAGAAGGCAGTGGAGGCCAATTCTCTGAATGCATTCAAGAGAGAGCTAGATAGAGCTCTTAAGGTTAGCGGAGTCAGGGGGTATGGGGAGAAGGCAGGAACGGGGTACTGATTGAGAATGATCAGCCATGATCACATTGAATGGCGGTGCTGGCTCGAAGGGCCGAATGGCCTCCTCCTGCACCTATTGTCTATTGTCTATTTACAGTGTATAGATACATAATAAGGGAATAATGTTTAGTGCAAGGTAAAGCCAGCAAAGTCTGGTCAAGGATAGTCCGAGGGACATCAAAGAGGTAGATAGTAGTTCAGCACTGCTCTCTGGTTGTGGTAGGATGATTCAGTTGTCTGATAACAGCTGGGAAGAAACTGTCCCTGAATCTGGCGGTGTGCGTTTTCACACTTCCATAGCTTTTGCCTGATGGGAGATGAGGGAGTGGCCAGGGTGCGACTCATCCTTGATTAGACTGCTGGCCTCTCCAAGGCAGCATGAAATATAAATGTAATCAATAGAAGGAAGGTTGGTTTGTGTGATGGCCTGGGCCATTCGCTGCAATTTCTAAGGTCTTGGATGGAGCTGTTGCCAAATCAAGCTGTGATGCATCCTGATAAAATGCTTTCAATGGTGCATCTGTAGAAATTGGTGAGAGTTGTAGGGGATATGCCAAACTTCCTAAGCCTTCTAAGGAGGTAGAGGGGTTGGTGTGCCTACTTGGTCGTTGCTTCAATATGGATGGTCCAGGAGAAGCTGTTCGTGATATTGATTCCGAGGAATTTGAAGTTTTCGACCATCTCTACTTCGGCAGCGTCAATGCAAACTGTGGTATGTGTACCGCTTCGCTTCCTGAAGTCCATCACTATCTCCTTTGTCTTGCTGACATTTGGGAGAAAGCCTGTTGTCTCGACACCAGGACACGAGGTTCTATTATATTGGATAAGGCATATTTATTAACTTAATGCTCAATTACAGTTATAGAAACAAACAAAGAGCAGATTGACCTTTACAATTATTCCATCTGTACCCCCGTACTTCAGCATTAGTCATTTGCCAATTCTGACATCAGTTCCGTTTAGATTATTGTCATGTGTACTGAAATTATTGCTTTGTTCCAGATGATGTTCAAAATATGACATGCCTTCATACATCTCAGCCAAATACAATAGTTCTAAATGGGTAACGACTTACCCTACCACCTTTCAGATTCCTCATTTAGATCTGAAGCTGTAAAGATCTCTCAGCATCCAAAGAATTGTCTTTGTTTAACTTCAAGCACATTGTCAATTCTCAATAGCTTCATCATGCAATCACCCATAAATGTGCCAATCTTGCCTTGTAAAGGAAACACAGGGCTCTACAATGAGGACAGTGGAAATGCTCCATTAAATTGATATTAATTAACATCAGATCTAAATAAGCTATATTTCCAAACTACAACACTTAGCACATTCCACAAGGTCACATTTTAAATTCTTCCAATTTCATATTTCCTATTATGTCAACAAATTCCAAAAATGGATAAAGCACCCTTCCAGGGTAACAAAGAACTAGATTTGTTTGTAGAAACAAGGAACCGCAAAGGCTGGTTTACAACAAAAAAAAAATCAAAGTGCCGGACTAACTCAGCAGATCAGGGACATGTCTGGTCGGGACCCTTCTTCAAATTTGGTTAAGAGTAGGTAATAACATTCCATCTTTGCCACCCCACATTAGCTAATATTTTAATGCTGTAAAATCATTCCCACGTTCTACTCGGAGCAGTTTGATATAGTACAATATTTTAGAGTTTAAGGATGAGGGGGGACCTTGTTGAATCTGAATGAACAGTGAAAGGCCTGGCTAGATGGATGTGGAGAGGATGTTTCTGCTAGTGGGAGAGTCTAGGGCTGGAGGGCACAGCCTTAGAATAAAAGGATGTACCTTTAGAAAGGAGAAGATGTCTTTAGTCAGAGGGTGGTGAATCTCTGAAAATTCATTGCCCCAGACAGCAGTGGAGGCCAAGACATTGGGTATTTTTAATGCGGAGTTTGATAGATTCTTGATTAGTAAGGGTTAAGAGGGAAAGATAGCAGCCATGATTGAATGGCAGCGTAGACTTGATCGGCTGAATGGCCTAATTATGCTCTTATGACTTACGAACATGATTTAAATCAAGTTCTCTCATGTCAACCAGATAAAGCTGGTACCATCAAAGAATGAATCAGATCTGGAATCCATTGTCTGAAAAGGTGTTTGAGGAAGAAACTCACTACATTTAATAGCATTTTAGACAATCACTTTAGGAACTGTAATCTACAAGACTATGGATTGAAGGCAGGGAATTGTAAAATATGGCAATGTGGATTGAGAGCAGGGAATTAGACAACCAGTTTAGTTTAGCTTGGAGATGCAGCGTGGAAACAGGCTTTCAATCCACGCCGACCAGCGATCATGTTCACACTTCCACACACTACACACTATGGACAATTTGCAATTTTTACCGAAGCCAATTAAATTACTAATCTGTGCGTCTTTGGAATGTGGGAGAAAACTGGAGCACTCGGCGAAAACCCAGACAGTCGTGGCCAGAACGCACAAATTCCGTACAGACAGCACCCGCGG
Organism: Rhinoraja longicauda; assembly: GCF_053455715.1. Classification (NCBI taxonomy): domain Eukaryota; kingdom Metazoa; phylum Chordata; class Chondrichthyes; order Rajiformes; family Arhynchobatidae; genus Rhinoraja; species Rhinoraja longicauda. The sequence continues at coordinate 27,167,715 of NC_135964.1, read as the reverse complement.
CATAATCAGGATCGAACTTGGGTTGTAAGTTGTATAACCCAACTTATGCTGACGCTGTAACACAGTAACTCTACCATAGGGCCACTGTGCCAACCAAGCCCTCTCCCACTGGGAACAATGGACAGTCTAAGGAACTGATGCACTACAATGCTGAGAATTATATTCAGCAATCTGCATCTTCCCCTTTGCCCTATCTATTGTACTTGGGTTTGAACTGATAATATCCAGATATCGTACATCTGATCTGTTCAAATAGCATGCTAAACAAAACTTCACTGCACCTTAGTTCATGCGACAATAATAAACTTAGCTCCCTGTATTTTTCCATCATGGACAGAATGCTCTCTTCTATACAGAACGTTTATTTCCATTAGAATTTCTGTAATAGGACATAGAATAGCACAGATATTTTTATTCATTTGTATGAGGTCACTGACCCTGTGGAGAAAGGCAAGTTCTTATTTTACTCTCAAAAGGTTAACAAGGGATCCTGAGGGCAAGGCTCAGGATTCACAGCCCAAAATCCGTTCATACCATGGAATCCACTCCACCTTTCAGGATGCCGCTTTTGGGTGCAACAGGTCTTTAGCATTCAGAAAAACAAATACAGCTAATCCAGAAAAGTGCTCAGAGTGATTCCGTATGGGGGGAAAAACAAAACCAGGGAGTTCAAAACAAGATACCAAGAAATTAAAGAAATCAAGAAGAACCCGTTCTGCTGCTGTACTGTTCTATAGCAGTATCAGCAGATATGATAGTGTATGCAGACATATCACCCAACTCCAAAACTTCACTGCCCATTCCAACAACAATCAGACAGCATGTTTGGCATGTGTACATGATACAGTGATAAACTTTCACATGCATACCTTGATATTTCTTACAATTAAATATGCCCTTGTATCTCTGTCATATACTTCCACCCTTCAACTACCGTCTCAAAGCAGATTTGTAACGGCTTTGATAAACTAATTCCCCCTGAAGTGAGCTTCTGATGCCTTGTACGATCTAGCACATTTCTCTATCCCTGGCTCATATGCTTTAACTCACTTCCATTGTACCATCCTTCCAAGTTTTAATAACTCTGAATTGTGTTACCCACACAAAAGCATACCCCTACTGTGTGTCCTGTTGTTCACAATGAAGATTCATGCCACATCCTCCATGTTATCAACCCATCCCTTTAAACACTAACTGTCCCTCTTGTGGCACTGGTTCAATACACCTGTCTCATTAGCTGCCTAAGAAACCACAGAACTGAGTGAAAGTTGCCTGATGAGAATGGGATGGACACTAATCTCTAACCACAGCTGTGGCCCTTACATGATGGACAAGGCAGCTCCAAGGACGTGCCGTTAAATATAACAGACTTACTTGATCGCCCTCTTTTTCCTGGTACGAAGCCAGCAGCCAGTGATGGGAGGTGGGCCGACGCTCCGCAGAGCTTCCTCTGTACAGGAGGACGGCGGCATTGCGCTTGTGCTTCATCCTCCCATTGGGCTCCCCGGGACAGGCCACAGATGCTGAGCGGCCAGCGGCAGTTTTAGTTGATGACCCATTCCCCACGATCGGCCGCCGCTACCCACCCACTTACACACACACACACTCATTCACCCATCCACACACACAATCACACCCACACACTCATCCACAATCACTCACTCACACACCAACACTCACCCACACACTCAACCACAATCACTCACCCACACCCACACACACAATCACTCACCCACCCACCAACACCCACACACACAATCACACCCACACACATCCACCCACACAATCACTCACCCACACACACAATCCCACCCACACACACAATCCCACCCACACACACAATCACACCCACACAATCACTCATCCACCCACACAATCCCACCCACACACACAATCCCACCCACACACACACACAATCCCACCCACACACACAATCCCGCCCACACAATTACTCACCCACACACACACTTACTTACCCACACAATCACTCAGTCACCCACCCACCGACCGGTGAAGTGTGAGCAGGGTGAGGGTGAGTCCAGGTCCCGGCCCCGTCGCCCCGGCAACGCCGCGCATCGCGGGGACTGCTGGGAGTTTGAGATCAACACGGGAACCTTCCCAGAGAGCACCGCGCCGGAAGCGCCGGAGCATGCGCAGTGCATCAAGCCGAGGTGAGTTCCTGGTCAATGCTGAAAAAAGAGGAGGAATGTGTATTAGTAGCGGTTCAGCAGGTACATTGAGTGAGATTTCCCTTTGTAGTACGATGTACCAGTCCGAAGAATGGTTCTGACCTGAAACGTCCCCCCCCCCCCCCCCTCCTCCAATGATAGACACAAAATGCTGGAGTAACTCAGCGGGACAGGCAGCATCTCTGGAGAGAAGGAATGGGTGACGTTTCGGGGCGAGACCCTTCTTCAGACTTCAAATGTTTTTCTTTGTAAACCAGTATCTGCAGTTCTTGTAGTCCCATTTAGTTTCCTAATACAGTAGTGGCGTCACCGCACAGGTAGCAGGTGAAGAAGGCTTATGGCATGCTGGCTTTCATCAGTCAGGGAATTGAGAATGGAGTAAGAATTAACAGCAGATGCTGGTTTATACAAAAGATAGACATAAAATGCTGGAGTAACCAGGCGGGTCAGGCAGCATAAGTTCATAAATTCCAGGAGCAGAAGTAGGCCATTCGGCCCATCGTCTACTCTGCCATTCAATCATAGCTGATACATCCCTCGCAACCCCATTCTCCTGCCTTCTCCAATAACCCTTGACACCCTCACTATTCAATAATCTGTCAATCTCCATTGACCTTAAAACTATACAACCCACACATGTACTCACCCTCACAATTACATTCACCCACTTACACACCCACTCAATCATCCACTCACCCACACAATCCTTGGGTTGTAAGCAACCCAAGTGAAATATGAGGTGCTGTTTCTCCAATTTGTGTGTGGCCTCATTCTGGCAATGGAGGAAGCCCAGGACAGAAAGCTCAGTATAGGAAGAAGTTATCAACTGGGGGATACAATAGGCCTTGGCAGACCGAGCATGTGTTCAGCGAAACAGTCGCTGAGTCTACACTTGGTCTTGCCAATGTACACGAGCCCACTTCAGGAACACCAGATGCATTCGATTAAGTTAGAGAAGGTGCATGCATTGTTTTTGCTGGAGTGTTGGAGGTTGAGAGGAGACCTGATAGAAGTATATAAAATTATGATAGACATAGATAGGGTAGACAATCAGAACTTTTTTCCCAGGATGGAAATGTGAAAGACTAGAAGGCATAGATTTCAGGTCAGTGGATGAAATTTTAAAAGAGATGAGCAGGCCAAGTTATTTTACACAGGCCTGGAATGGTTTTTAGGGGTGATGGTGGAGGCAGGCATGAAGGTGGTATTTAAGAGACTTTTCGACACTTTAAATATGTAGGGAATAAAGTGATATGGATCACATTCAGCTGAGGAGATTAGTTTAATTTGGCGCCATGTTCAGCACAGAAAAGTCCTGGCAATGTCCTCATAAATATATTCTATGCGCTACGTGTTCTGTTTACTAAAACTCCTGTGAAAGGAAACTTTGTTTCTCCCGATTTACCCTTCCAATCCCATCTTCATTTTGTATAATTCAGTTAATTCTTCCACAACCCTTTGCTGTAAGGTGAGTAGATTTACATGTTTTGATTCTTGCAGCCATTATAAAGATCTGTGCACCCTCTAGCATTGCAAATACTTTAGATTTAAAAAATGTGTTTTACATTTAGTCCCACCTAATGTGTTCACTCTTGTAACTCTTACAGTTAAACACGTTCTTTTTTTATTATGAATGTGAAAGACTGCTCAGATGTTTAAACAGTCCTGCAGTTGGGTCATTGGCAACTTGACTTGGAGGCCGAATCGCTTCAGAAGGACCTACAGAGAGTTTCAGACGATGAAGCCAGTCATGACCACAGACCGGCAAACATCCAGACTTTTGTTGAACCATTACAATAAAAATGGACCAAATAAACTACAGTTGGCAAGGCATTGTCATTATTTTAACGAGCTACTACAGCTGGAAGCTGTGAGGAAATACATTGAGGCCTTGAAGGATGAATACAAACAAATTAACAATGGAGTGAATTACAACCAGTTGGCTCCACTTATACCTCTGTTGGAGGAGATGCAATCATCAGAAAAAGATTTACTGGAGTTGGAATCGATGTATAAAAGTAATCAAAAGTTTCATTTTTATATTTCACATTAAAATTGCATGTTTTTTCTCCTTAGAATATAGAAAAATAGCATGGGAATAGGCCGTGCGGCCTGCAGTTTTTGAGCCAAAAATGACGCTATCATAAACTAATCTCATTTTCCTGCACATGAACAATATCTCTCCAATCCCTGCATTTCTAAAAGCTTCATGAATGCCACTATCATATCTGCGTCCATCACTACCCCAGGCAGCGTTCCAGGCACTCACCAACCTCTTCTTATAGCTGTTACCCTCTAATCCAGGCAGCATTCTCGTAAACCTCTTTTATACCCTCTCCAATCCACTGTAATTGGCTGATCAAAACTGCAGGCAATAGTCCAAATGTGACCTAACAAATGTCCTCTAAAGCTGCATCATGACTTCTTGACCCTTACACAGTGCCCTCCATAATGTTCGGGACAGAAACCATCATTTATTTATTTGTCTCTGTACTCCACAATTTGAGATTTGTAATAGAAAATATCACATGTGGTTAAAGTGCACAATGTCAGATTTTAATAAAGGCCAATTTTATACATTATGGTTTCACCATGTAGAAATTACAGCTGTATTTATACATAGTCCCCCCCATTTCAGGGCACCATAATTTTTGGGACATAGCAATGTCATGTAAATGAAAGTAGTCATGTTTAGTATTTTGTTGCATATCCTTTGCATGCAATGACTGCTTGAAGTCTGCGATTTATGGACATTACCAGTTGCTGGGTGTCTTCTCTGGTGATGCTCTGCCAGGCCTGTATTGCAGCCATCTTTAGCTTATGCTTGTTTTGGGGCCTAGTCTCCTTCAGTTTGCTCTTCAGCATATAAAAGGCATGCTCAATTGGGTTCAGATCCGATGATTGACTTGGCCACTCAAGAATCGACCATTTTTAGTTTTGAAAAAACTCCTTTGCTGCTTTAGCAGTATGTTTGGGATCATTGGCTTGCTGCAAAATGAACCGCCGACCAATGAGTTTTGAGGCATTTGTTTGAACTTGAGCAGATAGGATGTGACTATACACTTCAGAATTCATTATGCTACTACCATCAGCAATTATATGATCAATGAAGATAAGTAAGCCAGTACCTTCAACAGCCATACATGCCCAGGCCATAACACCCCCATCACCGTGTTTCACAGATGAGGTAGAATGCTTTGGATCTTGGGCAGTTCCTTCATACTTTGCTCTTGCCATCACTCTGATATGAGTTAATCTTCATCTCATCTGTTGACAAGACCTTTTTCCAGAACTGTGGTTGCTCTTTTGAGTATTTCTTGGCAAACTGTAACCCGGCCATCCTATTTTTGTGGCTAGCCAGTGGTTTGCATTTTGCAGTGTAGCCTTTGTATTTCTGTTCATGAAGTCTTCTGCGGACAATGGTCATTGACAAATCCATACCTGACTCCTGAAGAGTGTCCCTGATCTGTCGGACAGGTGTTTGGGGATTTTTCTTTATTTAGAGCGAATTCTTCTGTCATCAGCTGTGGAGGTTTTCCTTGGCCTGCCAGTCCCTTTGCGATTAGTAAGCTCACCAGTGCTCTCTTTCTTCTTAATGATGTTCCAAACAGTTGATTTTGGTAAGCCTAAGGTTTGGCTGATGTCTCTAACAGTTTTATTCTTGTTTCTCAGTCTCATAATTTAGACCTCCCAACATTTGATTTTACAAATTCATAATTTTGATGTCCAAAATTCAGAATTTTACATCAAAATTCATAATATGGTGCCGAATGCAACTTTTCAGCAAAAAAAAGGTATTCACACCAAATGCGCATACGCGTTGCGCTACATTCATGTGTGAAAAATGAATTATTTCCAACAGTCTGTAGTTCTTGGACTACATGTACAATGTCAGCCCTATCATGAGTATATTCTGCCATTTATAGAAAGGTTATTGAACAGAGATACTTTTTTGCAACACAAAGAAAAAATTGTTTTGTTTTGTTTTTTCTATTTTGCTTTTACCTTACACATCCCAATTCTCGGTATTGAATAAAAGAACAATGGTCATAAAATGTATGACTAAGTTATGATGAAAGAGTTGATATATGCAACTCGACTAAGCATACGGAAGTACTTGTTGAAGTAAATTCACACATTAATTGATAATCAGCCCAAAAAGGTGGTAATTGGCTTTTCTGCTGTGTTTTATACTTTAACCCAGTATTAACTAATTAATATAGTTATATAATCTTGCACTTAAATTTAATATTTATTTATTACAGTTCCACCACTGATTTTCTGGCACTCTTGGTTCCAGAGCTTTGCTGGTTAATCCAGCTGGCCAAGGAAGTCAGCTATGGGGATAGATATGCTGGCTCCAGCTGGGCTGGAGTTTCAGTGCCCCGGCCGCAGGTTGCAAATTCAACCCACCGATCAGCCATGGAAGTCCCGATGAGGTCGAGATTGGCTGCCTTGCCCAGCCTGGGTGCCACATTTTCGGGGAGACTTCCAGGGCGGGGGTATTTCTCACGGCCTCTAGCAGCCGAATTGACAAATTGCAATTACCGACTGTTTTGCGGAAAAGTGTGAGGCAAAATCGGAATGGTGGAAATTAAATAAGAAAGTGGAAACTTTCCGCCAAATTCGGAAGGGTTGGGAGGAGTGATAATGGCTTCTTTGGCTTTCATTGGCACAACTTTGGTACTCATGTTGATAAACAGTAATAAAATTTTCCAAAGGTAATAGAAAGACTGGAGGAAAGACTAGGGGCTGCATTAAGGAGGCAATTAAACAGACCTGAGCAATTACAAACACCTGTGAAGCCCTATGTCTCAAACATTATGGTGCCCTGAATTGGGGGGATTAGGTATAAACACAGTTGTAATTACTACATGGTGAAACCAAAATGTATAAAAATGGCCTTTAATAAAATCTGACAATGTGCACTTTAACCACGTGATTTTTTTTTTCTAATAAAAACCTCAAATTGTGGAGTACAGAGGCAAATAAATAAATGATGCATCTTTCTCCCAAACATTATGGAGGGCACTGGAGTCATTGCCCTGACCAATGAAAGCAAGCATAACGACTCTATTTACTTGTGTTGCCACTTTCAGGGTGCCATGGGCTTGACCCCAAGATATATTTTGCTGCACAGTGAGGAATAAATAAAAAGAATAAAGGTGAAATGAGAGGAAATGAATTACTGCTGAGCAGATACTGACCACTGGATGCTCAAGTTACTATACACACATTCTACACTGAAATCCCAGATATATAGTTTGGCCTGTCTACCAGAGAAATTACTAATTTAGACAATGAAAAAAATCTAATTTTAGTTTTAGTTTTTAACAATTGTTTGTTTTAATTTCATAAACATTTCCTTTTCAGGTGTGAAAGCCAGAGCTGACCAGGAACTAATACAGTTGGTGTTTGAAGAACGTCAGCAGCTCCATAAAAACATTGAAGTGTTGCAGGGGAAGGTGAGTTCAAACACGTAGCTTGGAAGTTCTTCATAAGTGGTACAGTTAGCTTATGGTATATTAACATTTATACTTTTCATGCTTCACTCTCTACATCTTCAGCTTCTTCACACCCTGGTACAAAGAGATGAACATGACAAAAGTAACACGATTCTTGAGGTGACAGCTGGAAGAACAACAGGAGGTGAGAATTTACACAAGACAATCACCATTATATATTAGAACACAGAACATAAAACAGTACAACAAAAGAACAAGCCCGTGTCTATGCTGAACATCATAGACACGGTACGGTAGCGCAGCGGTAGAGTTGCTGCTTTACAGCGAATGCAGCGCCGGAGACTCAGGTTCGATCCTGACTACGGGTGCTGCACTGTAAGGAGTTTGTACGTTCTCCCCGTGACCTGCGTGGGTTTTCTCCGAGATCTTCGGTTTCCTCCCACACTCCAAAGACGTACAGGTATGTAGGTTAATTGGCTGGGTAAATGTAAAAATTGTCCCTAGTGGGTCTAGGATAGTGTTAATGTACGGGGATCGCTGGGCGGCACGGACTTGGTGGGCCGAAAAGGCCTGTTTCCGGCTGTATATATATGATATATGATATGATATATCATGCCAAGACCAACTCTTATCGCTTGCACACAGTCCATACCCCTCCATTCCCTACATATCCATACATCTATCCAAAAATCTCTTAAACGCCACTATCATATCCGCCTCAGTCACCACCCCTGGCAGTGCATCACCTTTAAAAAACTCAATCGTTAGTAAAACACAACCTGCAGCATACAAAGCCATGCTGAGCAGCCCTAATTAACCCATTCTCTTCCAAATGAGAGTAAATCCTATCCCGATGAATCCTCAGCTGTGGCTTCCCAACCACTGGTGTGTGGCTCACCAGCCTATAATTCCCTGGTTTCTCACTTTATACATAAAGGACAACATTAGCTACTCTGCAGTCCTCTGGGTGTGACTAGAGAAGATGCAAAATTATTTGTCAAGGCTCCCTCAGGCTCTTTTGCCCCTCTCAATAACTTGGGATAGATCCCATCAGGTCCTGTGGATTTATCCTCCTTAATGCTCATCAAGAGCCCCTACAACACCTCCTTAATCTCAAACTGCCCTTGCATATTAGTATTCACCACACTGATCTTGCTGCCTCCATGTCGTCCTCCTTGGTGAAAACAGATGCAAACTACTCGTTTAGTACCTCAATGTATTGTTGCTTGAGACACTTTTATCTGGTCAGGAGCTGAATCCCGCGATACAGTGGATTGGCAGCATTCATGCAGGGAGATGGTTGGGATACAGCTGGTGATGTCAAGAAAGATTGTCCAGAGCTCACCCTGCTGACTGATGCTTACTGTCTCCTTGATAGCCTTGTGTATGAAAGGCAGGATAGACCCCAAACTCCAGCGAGTGCAGGTTCAGACCTATCAAACACTCATCATCATATATTAACCCAATCATCCCTGGAATAAATCTTGTAAACCTCCTTTGGACCCTCTCCAACACCAGCACACCCCTCCTCAGATATGGGGCCCAAAACTGCTCACAATACTCCAAATGCGCTGTGACCAGTACCTTATTAAGCTTCAACATTGCATCCCTGCTTTTATTTTCTAGTCGTCTCAAAATGAATACTAACATTGCATTTACCTTCCCTATGACCAATTCAACCTGCACATGAACCTTTTGGGAATCCTTTAACAGCACTCTCAAGTCCCTTTGCACCTCCGATTTCTGAATCCTCGCCCCATTTAGAAAATAGTCTATGCCTTTATTCCTACTACCAAAGTGAATGACCACATATTTTGCTATGCTGTATTCCATCTGCCACTTTGCCCACTCTTCCAACGTGTCCAAGTCTTTTTGCAGACTCCGTCGTTCTTCTACACTACCTGCCTCTCCACCTGTCTTTGTATCATTCGCAAACTTGGCAACAAAACCGTCAATTCAATCATCAAAATCATTAATATACAACGTGAAAAGTAGTGGACCCACATTGACCATTGCGGAATACCACTAGTCACTGGCAGCCAACCTGAGAAAGCCCCCTACATTCCCACTCTTTGCCTTCTGCCATTCAGCCAATCTTCTATCTATGCAAGTATCTTCCCTCTAGACACAAAATGCTGGAGTAACTCAGGCAGCATCTCTAGAGAGAAGGAATGAGTGACGTTTCGTGGTCAAGACCCTTCTTCAGACTAATGTCGGGATTGGACGGGACAAAGATAGAATGCAGTCGGAGACAGTAAGACTGGTGGGAGAACTGGGGAGGGGGAGGGGATAGAGAGGGAAAGCAAGGGCTATTTGAAGTTAGAGGCCCAGCGCAAATTGGAGGAACAGCACCTCATATTTTGCTTGGGTAGCTTACATCCCAGCGGTATGAACATTGATTTTTCTAACTTCAAATAGCTCTTGCTTTTCCTTTCTGTCCCCTCCCCCTTCCCAGTTCTCCCACCAGTCTTGCTGTCTCCGACTATATTCTATCTTTGTCCCACCCCTGACATCAGTCTCAACAAGGGTCTCTACCCGAAATGTCACCCATTCCTTCTCTCCAGAGATGCTGCCTGTCCCGCTGAGTTACTCCAGCATTTTGTGTCTACCTTCAATTTAAACCAGCATCTGCAGTTCTTTCCTACACATATCTTTCCTCTAATACCAGCTGGGCCACTTGATGCCCGGAAGTAGAGGCCAAGATGGGACATAGATCACAGTGCGGAAACAGGCCTTTTGGCCCACTGAGTCTGCGCCAACCAGCGATCCCTGCACACTAACGCTATCCTACATAATGGGACAATTTACAATTATACCAAGCCAATTGACGTATAAACCTGTACGTCTTTAGAGTGTGGGAGGAAACGGAGATCCCGGAGAAAACCCACGCAGCGGTAGAGTTGTTGCCTTACAGCGCCAGAGACCCGGGTTTGATCCTGACTATGGGTGCTTGTTTGTACGTTTTCCCCATGACCTGCGTGGGTTTTCTCTGGGATCTCCGGTTTCCTCCCAGAATCCAAAGACGTACAGGTTTGTAGGTTAATTGGCTTGGTATAATTGTAAATAGTCCCTAGTGCGTGTAGGATAGTGTAAGTATGCGGGAATCGCTGGTCGGCGCAGACTCAGTTGGCCGAAGGGCCTGTTTCCGTGTTGTATCTCTAAAACTAAAACTAAAATGACCTTTGGGCTGTGCGTATGGTTAGTGTCAGGTTAATAGTAAAGTCTAAGGATCAGTGGTCTTGTAACTTGCTTCTTGCTATGTCTTTCACTCGCGACAGCAGCTCTAGTGCACAGTCATCATTCACTGGTCCAGGGTTACTGAGAGGAAAGTCAAAAACCTTCTCATCTGATTTCTGCCCAGGGCACATGGATTTCTTAAGTGAGTGGAGCAGGCTTGGCAGTGATAACCTTCACCCTAGCAATAAACAGACTATTTTGATTACTTCTCTTTGTGCAAATGCTTGAGGGCTTCTAATATCCATGGAATCAAAAAGATGACAAAATCAGGAAGAACAACAGTGGTGTTCTCAGGCATTGCTTCATTGAATTTTCTTGTTCTTTTAAGGTGATATATGCCAGCAGTTTACAAGGGAGATTTTTGATATGTACAAGAATTATGCAGAGTACAAGGACTGGAGCTTTGAAGTACTGAACTACAAGCCTACTGACTATGGTAAACTGATTTCCTTTGATATAACAAAATAGTAGGCAATGAGTGAAGTTGACAGTGATTCCCGGGGGGGGGGGGGGGGGGGATAATAAGATAATTTAGTTAGAAAACAAACCTAAAAGTAAATATAAATAAAATAATATACTGAGCACACTAGTGATGACTTATTCACAAAATGCTGGAGTAACTCAGCAGGTCAGGCAGCATCTCAGGAGAGAAGGAATGGGTGACGTTTCGGGTCGAGACCCTTCTACTGACTGATGTCAGGGGGGCGGGACAAAGGAAGGATATAGGTGGAGACAGGAAGATAGAGGGAGATCTGGGAAGGAGGAGGGGAAGAGAGGGACAGAGGCACTATCTAAAGTTGGAGAAGTCGATGTTCATACCACTGGGCTGCAAGCTGCCCAGGCGAAATATGAGGTGCTGTTCCCCCAATTTCCGGTGGGCTTCACTATGGCACTGGAGGAGGCCCATGACAGAAAGGTCAGACTGGGAATGGGAGGGGGAGTTGAAGTGCTCGGCCACCGGGAGATCAGTTTGGCCAACGCGGACCGAGCGCAGGTGTTGAGCGAAGCGATCGGCGCTTGGTTTCGCCGATGTAAATAAGTTGACATCTAGAGCAGCGAATGCAATAGATGAGGTTGGAGGAGGTGCAGGTGAACCTCTGTCTCACCTGGAAAGACTGTTTGGGTCCTTGGATGGAGTTGAGGGGGGAGGTAAAGGGACAGGTGTTGCATCTCGTGCGGTTGCAGGGGAAAGTGCCCGGGGATGGGGTGGTTTGGGTAGGAAGGGATGAGTGGACCAGGGAGTTACGGAGGGAACGGTCTCTGCGGAACGCAGAGAGGGGAGGGGATGGGAAGATATGGCCAGTGGTGGGGTCCCGTTGTAGGTGACGGAAATGTTGGCGGATGATTTGTTGGATCCGCTGGCTGGTGGGGTGGAAGGTGAGAACGAAGGTGACACACTAGGGCGTCAGAGATGTCCTCATTCTTCAGGAAACGGGGTTTTCCCTCTTCCATTATAGATGAGGCTCTCACTAGGGTCTCTTCTACATCCCGCAGCTCCGCTCTTGCTCCCCCTCCCCCCCACTCGCAACAAGGACAGAATCCCCCTCGTTCTCACCTTCCACCCCACCAGCCAGCGTTCCCTCCGTAACTCCCTGGTCCACTCGTCCCTTCCAACCCAAACCACCCCATGCCCGCGCACTTTCCCCTGCAACCGCACGAGATGCAACACCTGTCCCTTTACCTCCCCCCTCAGCTCCATCCAAGGACCCAAACAATCTTTCCAGGTGAGACAGAGGTTCACCTGCACCTCCTCCAACCTCATCTATTGCATCCGCTGCTCTAGATGTCAACTTATTTACATCGGCGAAACCAAGCGCCGATGGCTTCGCTCAACACCTGCGCTCGGTCCGCGTTGGCCAAACTGATCTCCCGGTGGCCGAGCACTTCAACTCCCCCTCCCATTCCCAGTCTGACCTTTCTGTCATGGGCCTCCTCCAGTGCCATAGTGAGTCCCACCGGAAATTGGAGGAACAGCACCTCATATTTCGCCTGGGCAGCTTGCAGCCCAGTGGTATAAACATCGACTTCTCCAACTTTAGATAGTTCCTCTGTCCCTCTCTTCCCCTCCTTCTTCCCAGATCTCCCTCTATCTTCCTGTCTCCACCTATATCCTTCCTTTGTCCCGCCCCCCTGACATCAGTCTGAAGAAGGGTCTCGACCCGAAACGTCACCCATTCCTTCTCTCCTGAGATGCTGCCTGACCTGCTGAGTTACTCCAGCATTTTGTGAATAAATACCTTCGATTTGTACCAGCATCTGCAGTTATTTTTTTATACACTAGTGATGACTGATTGCCATTTAATTATTTTGTACCTCCATCAACCTGACCTCAAAACACCAGCGTCAATAGAAACATTGCCAGTCGAGAATAAATGCCGATTCAGGTTTTCCAAGATGGCACCTCACAACCTATCAACTCCCAACCAAATGGACTATGGACTGCTCTAAAATACTCTATAATTTGCTCTTTTGAAGAGACTTGGTTACCCCACAAAGTTACCCCACGTTGTACTCATCAGTATTACATTCCATCTGTCATTACCCTGCACATTTTACCAAATGCCTCTTTCTCTGTCTTACAATGTCTCTCAATATATCTCTCTGTCCCCCTGTCTCTCTCTCTGTCCCACACTCTCATATCTATCAGTCCCTCACTCTCCTGCTGTCTGTTTGTAGGTCTGTAGTTTATCCCACGCAAAGACTTCTTTGGTTAATACCTTGGCCATGTGCTCCGCCAACCTCGCCACATTCATACTCCTCAGATTGATATTGATATTTTCTCATCACATGCACCATTTGATGGTCTCAGCTACATCTACGACTTTCAATTTCTTCTAGTCTTGGACTGAGCTGTTGCCAGACCAAACTGCAAGGCGTCCCCTCAGGGTACAACTGTAGATGTTGGTAAGACTCGTTGGATTCTTGCTGAACTTCCTTTGTCTTTTGAGGAAGCATATACTCTCGCACTAATGTAGTAGTGGACTACTTAATTAATATTGCATTGATGCATTCTCTTTTACCTACTTCCCAGTCTTGCCTCAGGATTCTATACCATGGAATGTTGAATTCCTTGGTATAGACCTTTTTTTAACCATGTCTGTAATACAGGTGATTGGGTAACAGAAATTCTCCTTATGGAATGAATAAATCATGGCCAAAAGTTTGAGGTACAGAATAAAATTCACTCGCTCAAATTTTACATGAAAAAAGGTAAAAAAAGGTGAGGTCCACACATTGTTAAACACTCTGTTTAATCATGAACCAAATACAGCCCCGTCGCTCACACGCGCATGCCCGAGTTCAAATCCCAACGGCCAAATCCTTTGTTCTCCTGGCACACGACGGTCTCCCCCCCCCCTGACCGCGTGATTGGTCGGCCCAGATCACGCCCGGTCCACACGAGAGTTTGAACCCGACAAACTAAGGTTCGATACCAAAGTGGCTCGGCCCGCCACATGGAACCCCCCCCCAGAACCGGAGGAATGGAGGCGGTTAGGCTGACGAATGAGGCGGCCTGATCGCGTGCACGCTTCTCCTGTGTTCAGGGTCGCAGCTGGCAGAGTTGAGGGTGGGTACAGAAGTGTCGGTGGACGCCCTCGGTGGCGGGGTTGTGCCACCTGCACTGGTTAGTCAATGTCCAAGTGTGCCGGCTTAAGACGGTCCACGGAGACAGTCTCGTGCCTGCCGCCCATGTCGATGACAAAAGTCGTGGCACCGTGTTGCAGTACCTGGAAAGGTCCCTAGCAAGGCCTTTACAGTAGCATATGGTGGGAATCACGGTGAACAAAAACATACTGGCAGTTTGTGAGGGCCGGTGGTTCCTACGGGGGGGGGGCGAGTACATGGCGGGACTTCGGGACGGCAGAGAGCGTGCCCACCTTCTCCCGGAGACGTGTCAGCATCGTCGAGGGTGGTTCCTGATGTCCACGTGCTGCCGGGATGAAATCCCCTGGGACCGTAAGCGGGATGTCGTACGCCAGCTCGGCCGAGGAAGTTGCCAAATCCTCCTTCATGGCAGTGTGTATTCCCAGCAGTACTCACGGCAACTTGTCCATTCAGTCCGGGCCCGTGAGCCATGCCTTTCAGGATGCCTCCAGGTGACGGTGAAAACGTTCCACTAGGCCGTCGGCCTGTGGGTGGTAGGCCGTAGCGTGGTGCCAAGCAGCCGGGCCATTGCTGACCACAACTCGGAGGTGAACTGCGCACCGCTGTCAGAGGAGATGTACACACCAAAACGGGTGATCCAGTGGGCAGTGAGGGCACGTGCACACGTCGCAGCAGAGGCATTTGAGAGCGGGACGGCTTCAGGCCATCTTGTGCATTGGTCCACGATGGTGAGAAGGTGGGTGACACCTCTGGATGGAGGCAGTGGTCCCACGATGTCGACGTGAATGTGGTGGAAATGCTGGTGTAGCAAGTCGAAATTCTGCAACAGCGCCTTTGAAGTCCGGCAGGGATGCACGCTCTGGCCCAGTTGCCGACCTGTTTGCGCAACCCGTGCCACATGAAATTGGCCGCCACCAGAGTCGTTGTTGCCTGTATGGAAGGGTGAGCCAAACCATGAAGCATGTCAAAACTCCGGCGGCGCCAAGCTCGACTGTCACGTAGACACATTGCAAAGGAGCTTGGTGTCAGCAGGCCTGAATCGCACATCCTCCAACAACAGGCCTGAGAAGGCGGTGCGGTGCGGTAGGCTGGCATCTCCTCGTCCTCTCTCTGTGCGACCGCCTCGAGGAAGTAGCGGAAATGCCAGATGACCAGGTAGTGCGCAAGGAGCTCTCGGTCAAAAGCGCTGTACCTCTGCTTGGGAGGTCTCAGGTGACGACTGAAAAAGGCAAGGGGCCGCCAGCTATCATCGATCAGCTGTTCCAGCACACCGCCCACGGCTTTGGCATTGTTGAAAGCAGTCGTGACTTCATCGTCCCAAAGGAGGTCTCTCTGCTTTCTGACTAGGACCTTTAACAGCGGTTGCATGATCCCGGTGGCTGCTGGCACAAAACGGTGATAGAACTTCACCATGCCAACGAACTCTTGGAGTCCCCTCACAGTAGAGGGTTTGGGAAACTGGCAAATGGCCTCAACCTTGATCGGAAGGGGGACCGCGCCATGCCGATTGATGTGGCCAAGGAAACTGATCGAAGGGAGGCCAAACTGACACTTAGCAAGGTTAATGGCCAGGCTATGCTCACTGAGCCACTGGCAGAGCAGCCGGAGGTGTGCGCGGTGCTCCTGGCGAGAGCGGCTGGTGACGAGGATGTCGTCAAGGTAAATGAACGGGAAATCCTGCCCGCGGCCTACCATGTCCATAAGCCGTTGGAAAGCCTGAGCGGCGTTCTTGAGGCCGAAAGGCATCCGCAGGAACTCGAAGAGCCCGAAGGGGGTGATGATAGCTGTCTTAGGGATGTCGTCCAGGTGGACTGGAAATTGATGGTAGCCACGTACCAGGTTGTTTTTGAAAAAATCGTGGCGCCGTAAAGTACTGGATGTGAGGGACAGGGTACCGGTCGGCCGTTGTGAGGTCGTTGAGACGGCGGTAGTCCCCACAGGGCCTCCAATCCCCTGACGCTTTGGGGACCATTAGAAGCAGAGATGCCCACGGGCTCTGAGCGGCGCACTATGCCCATTTCCTCCATCCTGCGGAACTCGTCCTTGGCCAGTTAGAGCTTGTCGGGGGGGAGCCTATGTGCATGGTGGCGGTCCGGTGGTGGGAATATGGTGCTCTACCCCATACTTGGGGCTGGCCGTTGTGAACTGGGGGGTTAGAATGTCGGCGAAATCGGCCAAGATGCGGGCGTATTCGTTATCGGAGGAAGTCGCAGAGCCGAGATGCGGCGCAGTCAAGTCAGCGTGGCGCAAGGCGTCATTCCGGGAAAAGTCTCAGAATGAGCGAGATGTTGTCTCTTCACGTCGACCAGCAGGGAGTGAGCCCGGAGGAAATCGGCGCCCAGCAACGGTTGGGAGACACCGGCGATAGTGAAAAGCCAGGTGAAGTGACAGGAGCCGAAAGTGAGTGGGATCGTGTGGACTCCGTACGTCCTGATATTGCTGCTGTTGACGGCGGCCAGAGAAGGTCCCCGCTTACCGGAATGAGTGTCGGCTCCCGATGGGGGCAAAGGCTGACCTCTACTCCCGTGTCCACCAGAAAACGCCGCCCTGATTGATGGTCCCAGGTGTAGAGGAGGCGATGCCGCAGTAGCCGCTACTGGCGGCCGGCCAAGGCGTTTCCTGGAATGCGCGCAGGGTGGTCGGCATCGGCGGGCCTCAGAACCCCACCTTTGGTGGTAGTAGCACCACGTACTTTTGCTGGCATCGCTCATGTCAAGCTTTACCGCCGCACCTTCGGTGGAGGCTGGGACCGGCCGCTTGACCCGCCGAGGCCACGCCTCCATCCGGTTGATGGTGGCGCCATCCTGCTGTTTCACCTGCCACAGCACGTCCGCGCCGGCAGTTACCCGGCGGGGGTCGGTGAAATCCTCGTCCACAAGGAGCAGGCGAATGTCATCAGGCATCTGTTCAAACAGGAGGCAGGGCGCGTGGCCGTTCAGCAAGGCGAGCATTTCGCTCATAAGCGCGGATGGCTTGCGGTCGCCGAGGCCGTCCATGTGAAGGAGTCTGGCTGCCCTGTCAGGGCGGCTGAGACTGAAAGTGCGCAAAAGGAGCGCTTTGTGGCCCTCGTACCTGCCCGCAAATGATGGCTGGCGAAGGGAATCGATTATGCCCGGCAGTGTCCTGTTGCAGCGCACTGACCACGTAGTAATATTTTGTGGCATCGGCCGTGATCTGCCAGATGTGGAACTGGGCTTCAGCCTGTTTGAACCACACTTGGAGCTGTGATGTCCAGAAAATGGGCAGTTTAACCAAAACTGCATTCTGCTGGTCCAGGTTGCCGGCTGCAAACATGGTAAAAATCCAAAATAAGCCGTTTTGGATCGTCGGGGTCACCACTGAGGAGCGTCGTGTAAACACTCTGATTAATCATTAACCGATACAGCCCCGTCGCTCACCCCCGCGCGTGCCCGAGTTCAAATCCCAACGGCCAAATCCTTTGTTCTCCTGGCACACGACGGCCCCCCCCCCCCCGACCGCGTGATTGGTCAGCCCAGATTACGCCCGGTCCATACGAGAGTTTGAGCCCGACAAACTAAGGTTCAATACCAAAGTGGTTTGGCCCGCCTCAAAACCCAGTTTATTTTTCTCAACTTCAATTTCTGAACGCATGTGCAAAGGACATGGTTTTGCGTTACACAAAACTGAGATACAACCCGTTTTCTTGGAATAGAATATTAGGTCTGTTTATCAAGTTTGCGTCTGGTCTCACTGGCAATGGAGGAGGCCAAGGATGGAAAGGTTGGTATGGGAAGAGGAGTTAAAATAGTTAGCAATTCTGCTAGCTCATAATGATACGATATCGATATGGAAGTGGCGATATCTTAATCTCATTGTACTTGTACAATGACAATAAAGATATTGTATTGTATAGTACGCAAATATTCTACTTGGGTTGCATACAGCCCAATGGTAATTGAATTCACCAACTTCAGGTAATACCTCCCCTTCTCCCCTTTCTTTCCTTTGTTCTCTCTCCCCCCCACTCCATGCGCACACGTTTCTCCCACCATCCCATTCACCCTGCTCCTGTCCCCTTCTTCATATGCCGATGTCCCATCCCCAAGTCCCACATTTCCCTTTCCTCTTCCCGCGTCCCCCTCCATTCATATCCCTCCCTCTGGCTTTACATGTCACACCTCTTCTTTCATTATATGACACCTCTTTTGTCTCTTTTTCACTTCTAGCCTTTGTCACTTACTGGACCCATCTGTCAATCACTCCACTTCACCTGCATCTGCCTAACATTTTGCAGAAGTTGTCCCACCACCACCTCTCTTTTCTAGCTTTCTCCCCCCTACTCTAATCAGTTTGAATAAGGTTTCCATCTGAAAACATTGATAGTTGATTTCCCTTCACACATGTTGCCTGACTCGGTGAGCACTTTAGTTTTTGCTCAGGACACCAGCAGCTCCTATAACTTTGTACAGGTTGAACACTGATTTTTCGGCACCCTCTGCACCAGGGCCTTTCTGGTTCATCCGTTTTTCCAGACCACCAGAGGTCACGTGAATATGAAACAATACACCCCTGGCCCGCTAATGACACTCCTCCCATGTCTCTAAAGCACCATGCAGTGCCAGAAACCGAAATAAAATTATAAAATGTAATTTGAATGTGAATGGAATGACCTGCCGACCCATCCCCAGCTCCCACTGTGTCCCCTGCCACCTAGAGCTCCGGCTTCTGTATCTACCGATCACTCCCGACTCGCAAGGTGGACCAGCGAGCCCCTCTCAGCTGCAGCTGTTTCTTGTTGTCGGCAGTAGCTTTATCCGCTCCCCGCTGGTGCCTCCCCGTTGCTCTGTCCAGTCGGCCTCTTCCCCCAACCCCCCTCCTCCTCCTTCTCCCACCACCGCCGCCTCCTCCACCAGCCCCCAGAGTGGCTGACAAACTCCACCTTGGAAGCAACAGCAGGTGAGAGTGGAGGAAGGCCAACTGCAACCACGCCTCATTTTAAAGTGAAGAGGCACAAAGTGCTGGTGTCCATTATTGCCAATGACTGCAGATGATGGTTAATCGGTTCAATCTGTATATGCTTTTTACTGTTTTTCTTTTAGGAGGATTGCACCACGCCTCAGCATATATTTCAGGGGAGAATGCCTATCGGTTCTTAAGACATGAAGGTGGAACCCACAGAGTTCAGAGAATTCCTGAAGTAGGCCTGTCATCACGGATGCAACGTATCCACACTGGAACCATGGCTGTTATTGTTCTACCCCAGATTGATGAGGTGAGAGGTGACATACTCCTTTGTTTAATATATGAAGGGGGTGGAGGGGGGAGGGAGGGATGGCTGGGGCCAAATACATAGGAATACAGTAAGAGGCCTCTTACAATACCAGGCTTGTTCCACCATTCAATAAATATGTATCTGACCTGTAGATACAAAATACTGGAGTAACTCAGCAGGTCAGGCAGCATCTCGGGAGAGAAGGAATGGGTGATGTTTCGGGTCGAGACCCTTCTTCAGACTGATGTCAGGGGAGGGGGCGGGACAAAGATAGAATGTAGTTGGAGACAGGAAGACTGGGGGAGAACTGGGAAGGGGGAGGGGATAGAGAGGGAAAGCAGGGACTATCTGAAGTTAGTGAAATCAGTTTCCTGTATCTGATCTATGATCTTTCTGTATTCACAATATTTCCCCTTGTCCCCAAATATCCTATGATTTCACTAATGTTACTGTAAAAATTAGTAATTTAAAAAATATTTTTAAAAAATGAGTAATTGCTGTTTGTGGAAGAGAGGTTATGCAGAGTTTGTATGTTCTCCCTGTGACTACACGGGTTTTCTCCAAGTCCTCCAGTTTTCTCCCACTTTCCAAAGACGTGCAGGTTTGTGTGTTAATTGGATTCTGTAAATTGCCTCTAGTGTGTAGGACATGGAACCAGTGTTCTTGACAGTGGATAATTCAGTGTTCATATCATTGGGTTGTAGCCCACCTAAGCAGAATATGAGGTACTGATCTTCCACTTTGAGTGTGGCCTTGCTTTGACAATGGAGCCCAAGGATAGAAAGGTCAGTAAAGGAATAGAAAGGGGTTTTAAAAGGTTAGTAACTGAGAGCTCCAGCAGGCCATGGTGGACAGAGCACACTTGTTTGGCACTGGAAAGGACTCCTCTATTCTCTGTGCTCATCTCCAACCACAAGTCCCATATTTTCCTTTTATTCCGCTTACCCGTCTCCCCTAGTTCACTTCCATCCTTTTCAACTTTACATTTCTTTCCTTATCTGATACTCTTCTCCTTTTTACATCTAGCCTTTGACATTTACTCCACCTAGGTTCTAATCGACCCTCCTCCAACACCTGTATCCATCTATCACTTGCCAGACTTTGCTCCAACCACACCTCTTTTTTAGCTTTCTCCTGCCTACTACACTCGGCGTGAAGATGGAAGTCAATCCAAAATGACACCAGCCTATTCCCTCCACTGATGTTGCCTGACCCGCCACTCTAATTCCTCTACTGATGCGACCAGTTCCTCCAGCACTTTGTTTTTCACTGAAGATCCCAGCATCTGCAGTTTCTTGTCTCTACAATACTCCAAGTGTGATCTCCCTAATAACTTGTATGTGATGTTCCAACGCTTGTATTCATGCTCTGAATGACGAAGGCAAACATGCCAAACATTTTCTTCACCACAGACACAAAAAGCTGGAGTAACTCAGCCGGTCAGACAGCATCTCTGGAGAAAAGGAGGCGGTTCCCGGTCGAGACCCTTCTTCTGACTGAGTATGAAGGAGGGCCTCAACCCAAAACGTAACCTATTCCTTTTCCCCCAGAGATGCTGTCTGACTTTCTGAGTTACGCCAGTTTTTTGTGTCTATCTGCATCTGCTGTTTCTACACATCTTCTTCACCACACTATCTGTGTCACCGTGTTCAGGGAACTATGTACTTATATCCTGGATCTCTCTATTCTGCAACACTCTTCGGGACCATGCTTTTTACTATGGAAGTACTGCCCTGATTTTACTTCCTAAAAAGGACTTGAACTTGTTCTCCTGAAATCCAAACCATCCACAAGTGGGCCATTCTTTTAGAAGACTAAATTTAGTTTAGTTTAGAGATACAACGCGGAAACAGCCCCTTTCGCTCACTGACCAGCGATCCCCACATATTAACACTATCCTACACACACTCAGGACAATTTACACCTACACCAAGCCAATTAACCTACATACCTGTACGTCTTTGGAGTCTTTAGTTGAACACATCTGAGAGTTATGAAATATGGTGCTGGAGAAACAAATTGGATATCTAGTGGCATGAGTGGACAACACAATTGTGACTGGAGACAGCTAGTTCCAATCATGTGGAACTACAGATCACTTTGGCCATTCTTAATCACGTGTGTGACCAAAAATGTAAAAAATTGTTTAGGCTCAGAGGTCAAATATGACTGGTCACGTGAGTGACCTCACATGGTCAAACACGTGACCAGTCATATTTGACCTCTGACCCTAAACAAACATGGTCAGCATAACATATAAAAATTTCATTTGATAAACCTTGACATATATAAGTCATACTAGACCAAGTGGACCCGTTGGACCCATTCCTCGTGGAGGGGGAACAGGGAAGGGGAGAGGGTGTCGTCACTGAGTGAGCCCTGGACTCGAAGCCTCTCCAGTATTGGTGTAGCACCCTCAACCCCCCCCACTCAATCCCCCTTATCCCTCCCTCCCCCCACTCCATCCCCCCTACCCCACCCGCACTTGTCCCTCCCTTGCCCCCACCCCCCAGCCCTGCCTCCACCCCCATTCCCCACCCCTATTCCCTCCTCCCCTATTCCCTCCTCCCCGCTCCCCCACCTCCCAACCCCCATTCTCCCCTCCCCCCACCCCCACTCTCCCCCTACCCCCACCCTCCCCTCCACCCACTCAGCCGCCACGCCCACTCCCTACCATGGAGCTGCGAAAGGCACTTACCAGTGCCTGTGCGTTCAACGCTGACTGCCGACGTGCAAGTCTCTGCCGGGGCGGGACTAAGATTGGCCCAAGTGATCTGTTGTTCCACATGATTGGTACTAGCTGTCTCCAGTCACAATTGTGTTGTCCACTCATGCCACTAGATGGACAGTATCCAATTTGTTTCTCCGGCACCATATTTCATAACCCTCAGATGTGTTCAACTAACGACTCCAAAGACGTACAGGTATGTAGGTTAATTGGCTTGGTGTAGGTGTAAATTGTCCCGAGTGTGTGTAGGATAGTGTTAATGTGCGGGGATCCCAGGTCAGAGAGCCAAAGGGCCTGTTTCTGCGCTGTATCTCTAAACTAAACTAAATTTAGTCTTCTAAAATTGTTGTGCAAACTGAATTGTTAGAGCTGTGTTTACTTGGAAACCTCAAATAGCTAATGATCTGCTCTCCGTATTAGTTAGATATTCAAGTAGATGCCAATGATCTGAGGATTGATACATTTCGAGCCAAAGGAGCAGGGGGACAGCACGTAAACACGACAGACAGTGCAGTGAGAATTATCCATATTCCAACAAGTGAGTAGATGCATGTTTTCCCACGCAACTCTTGTTTTTTCTTGCAGAAATGTTTTCCCATCTAAGGCAGAATTTGTACCAAAGCTTAGCGGCTTCTACTTTCGAAAATGTTGACTTTTACTCGGGAAAAATTGAAAGCAAGTTATATTTTAGTAGTATGTTTGTGGATTCTTATAGGTTAAGATTTATCTCCAAGCCAACAGAATGAGATTCCGAAGTTGCAGTCAAATAGGTCTGCTACAGATTTAAATTGTGTCAAAATCTAATTGACACTGATATTTACAGGGAGGCAACAACCACCCTCCCCCACCCCAAGAAAACTCGGAGAAGGTTATCCAGTTAATTGCCACCTGATTAGATTGGCAGTCAGCCAATTTGCTATACTAATAAGATATGAGAATCGGCATCCAAAGGTTGTAGCACAGGTCTTGAGAATGGTCCACAATGATTAGGACTTAGTTTGGAGGGGATCCAGATTGTCAGCAAGATTGGAGATGGGGTGTCATACAGAATATGTGAGAGGGTGAGGCCATACAGTCTGGAGGACTCATTCCTTCTAGCTCACTAAGAATATTAAAAGAGGGATCTAGCTCACTATTTTCCTGCTAGGCTTCCTGATCCTGGCAAACATTAGCTATGTGTGTAAAAATTTAATTGTGGTCTCCATCTGCCATATTTTAAAATGTGCATGTCGGATAAAAGGATCACCAGGGACATTCTCTCTGTTTTATATATTTAATCCACTATATCTGTCTTTCTTGTCCTGTGGGTAGGGGTGAGATTAATACCAAGGCATTATGGCAAGATGCCATAATATTGAGGTACACTATTTCTCTACGGCCCAAGGCATGGGAGATCTATTTAGTGGGTCACCTGCCAAATCACTGAACTCATGAACAGGAGCAGACATGGGCTATTCAGTGCTTTGAGCCTGCCCTGCCATTTAATATGGTCCGGGCTGAGCGATCTATCAATATGATTCCCATACTCTTTATGCCTTTTGCATCTAGAAATTTATCAATTTTCTTAAATATGTTCAGCAAATTGCCCTCCATAGACATCGGCAGTAGAGAATTCCACACGTTCACCAGCCTCTGAGTGAAGACATTTCTCAACTCAGTGTCAAAAGCTCCTGAGACTGTGGCCCCCTGGGTCTAGAGTCCCCCTGCATCCACGCAATGAAAGTTTTTTCACATGCCAATGAGTTCTCCTCATGTTCTTCTAAAGTCCAGTGAATAGATTAGTCTCCAGATGATGGGTGGGAACAGTATCATCGACTCTCCAACCCACCGCTGATGCTCCTAATCTGTTGAATTCATCCAACTGCTTTCCTCTTTTCACTCCATATTCCAACTTTTGCATTCTCGTGTATCCTTTCTCCTGTGCTCTTGGAACTGAATAGGAAAGCCAGTGGAGAGAGCCAGTGAACAAAGCAGATGAAATCTGACTGAATCTTAATCTTTATGTTTGTAATCTAAGAAATAAACAAATTTAACGATTTTCACCTGGTCCACTGCTTTTAGTTTTAGTCTGCCCCACTGAAAGATTGGAGATGGGCACATGTGGAACACATTTTATCCAATTCAGTCATCAAGGGGATCCTAGTGTTCTTTCGATATCGGGCAGTGCAAATGTATTGCTGTGCATCAGCCACATACTGTTGTGTTCAGCACCATTGTGGTCTTCTTCTTCTTCTTGCGTTTGAGGCAACTGAAGTTATGAAGCTGCTTCTGCTGTCTGTTGTCGTTCGCCTGACTGACGTCAGTTGACAGGGCTCACCACGGGGAGGTCGACAACATGAGCCCCACCATTGTGGTGAATCTGTGGAATTCTTTGCCACAGACGGCTGCAGAGACCAAGTCAGTGGATATTTTTAAGGCAAAGATAGATAGATTTCTGATTTGTAGATGTGTCAGAGGTTATGGGGAGAAGGCAGGAGAATGTGGCTAGGAGAGAGAGATAGATCAGCCATGATTGAAAGGCGGAGGAGACGTGAATGGCCTAATTCGACTCCTATCCCTTATGATCATTGAACAATTGAAAATATAAGGCAGACCTAAAATTTGTGAACAATGATCCCAAAGCAAAATGCTGGAAAGCTAAAATGAAAACAAAATATTTGAAACACTCAGCAGGTCAAGCAGTATCCACAAAGAGAGAAGCAAAGAATATTATTCAGTTGTATAATCTTTCCTCATAATTGGGTAATGACATGGATTTTTAAAAAAAGTTTTAAGCTGCAGGGAAAAGGTTGGGGAGCAAAGGAGCTTTAAATAGAAAGTTGTGGACAAGGTGATATTCTTAAATAATCTTTGGTCTTAGGAATGATTTGCTGCCCTCTCTAGTTCTGCGGGTTTTGTATTTGGTTAATTAACAGTGAAGGAGCTTCCGGGAAAGCATCATGGCATGGAATACGCAAGGCCTTAAAAAAACCAGGAGTGTCCGCCCGTACAGACTCTGTGGCTCCCGTAGAAGGTTCTTCAACCACCTCACACTGGACTGGACTGGAAGCAAGTTATCTTTGGTTCTGAGGGGTTGACTGAGAAGACAGAGGATCTCCGCCCTATCATTGATCTCTGCCCCTTTCTCTTTAACCTAGTTTCTATATGATGACTACATATCAAAATTTTCTAATTACACAAATATTGTGAGAGTGCAGGTAGATACATTGAAGATTATGGCAAATAACTTTCAGCTTTCTGAATGGTGAAAAAGTTGAAAGTAGTTCATGTCCAAAGAAACTGGAGGAAGGGGTGGGTGTTCCATTGAAAATTTAAATTGTTTAAAATTTTCTGGAGCGAGTCGTTCCAGAATCAAAAGGCTCTTGGAATGCTGGCATTTACAACTACAGGCTGGAGCAGATGGCAGAGACGATGCCACTGATGTGTGCAGCACTGGCTAGATTACAACTGGAATATTATAACCAATTCCAGACACACTACAGTGCTTAAAGATATACTGACCTGGAGCAAGTGCCATTTAGATTTACCGGAAGGACAGATGCTTCAAGGGATAACTTGTGAGGAATGAATATAGAAAAGGATTGATGTTTAAGATATTAAACAAATTTATATAATAAATGGAGAAAATATTTCCCCTATTGTGTAAAGTTGGAAATAGTATAGTCAAAATATTAGCACCAGCTTTTCAGAAGGGAGAGTTCCTCAGTTTGAAGCATTAGATCTGCTTCTCCCTCCACGGATGTCACCTTACCTGCTGATTGTTTGCAGCATTTTCAGTTTTTATTTGAAAATATCATGTTTCATGAATGCATCCAAACTTTTCTAGGTATAACAATAGAATGTCAACAGCACCGTTCACAGTTAGAAAATAAAAAGCTGGCCATGCGTACATTGAAAACAAAATTGTACCAGAGGATTGCAGAACAAAAACTGGAAAAGATGCAGAATACCCGTAAAATGCAGGTAAGAGTTCATAAGAATCTATTTCAATCTCGCCTATTTTTAATGTGATCCAGGTTTATCGCTTCTGAAAATCGGGTGGGCCAATGGGAAAATTGTTGAGAAGGGCGGCTCTTTGGCACAGCTGGTAGAGCTGCTGTCTCACAGCGCCAAAGACCCAGGTTCAACACAGATCTCGGGTCTTTGGTGCTGTGTGGAGGTTGCAAGTTCTTCCTGTGCGTTTCCTCTGGGTGCTCCGGTTTCCTCCTACAATGCAGACGTGCAGGTTCGTAGGTTAACTGGCCTTTGTAAATTGACCCAAGTGTATAGGGAGTGGACAAGAAAATGGGATAACATAGAACTAGTGTGAATGGGATGCTCGATGGGCCACAGGGCCTGTTTCTATGCTGTATCCGTAAACTAAACTAAATTACTGGTTAAAATGTGACCTGTCATCCTTTCCCCATCCCAGACCTTTTCCAGTCTGTCCATTATTCCACAACACAAATAGCCTGTATTACTTAGTTCCCAGCTTTGGTCAGTTTGCATTCACACCTCGATCATAGCTACTCGATAAAGACCATTTATCTCAACTTTTTACAAATACTTTGATAAAGGTACTTAATTTTGCTTTGTTTCTGACACCTTCTCTCACACTCTGCTTACTCTCACCACTACCTGAACTGTTTACTTCAACTTTATAAATTTCCCCAGCTTGAATCATATACCATCATTTTGCTCACTCCTTTAATTGATCTATCTCCCTTTGCAGAATGTATCCTCTACACCAGGGGCCTCCAAACCTTTCAGCATGAGGGCCACATTATATATTTGGCTCATTTTTGCAGGCCATAGGGAAAAAATAAAGTGTGAGTTTTATAAATTAAATGAACTCAAAAAAGTTTAGACTAGGTTACGTTAGATTAGATTAGGAAAGTTTAAACTAGGTTAGGTTAGATTAGGTTAGTTTACATTAGGTTTATATGGCAACAAATAAATAATATTCAATTTTTAAAGAGAGCTTGAAATATTGGAATATATATATACCATATGTATACAATTATTTATAAAACAGAAAAAATACAGTAACCACCACTGGGGGAGAAAGTGGAGAGAGAGGGGTAGAGGGGGGACAGAGTCGGGGTAGAGGGAGCAGCGGGTGAGAGTGGGAGTGCATGGAGGGGGATGGTGTCAGAGGGTCCAGTGAAGGAGCGCCGACAATTGCAGGGGCTGCTCCCTCCCTCTCCCAGAGCCAGCGAGATCCGCGCCGCTCCTCCACTCTCATCCCCGGCCTCGTCTCCCTCCAAATCAGCGAAATAAGAACACAAGTGTAGTTGTTGTTCAGAGGCCCCGCATCCCCGGGGTGAGCGGCGGCGAGGAGGGATGTTTCACTTGTGTTTGTTCCTATTTCACTGCGTTAGAGGGAGACGGGGCCGGGGGAGAGTGACGGAGCGGCGCAGATCTCGCTGGCTCTGGGAGAGGGGGGAGGGAATAGCTCCCGCAAGTGGCAGCGCTCCTTCACCCACCTCTGACACACTCCCCCTCCCCGTGCTCCCGCCCTCACCCGTCCCCCCCTCCCTGGGATGAGCGGCGGCAAGGAGGGAAGTTTCCTTGAGTTTTTTGTTTGCGAGGGGGCGCTGCGATCTCTTGCCTTGCCCCGGCTCTGGGTCAATAGACAGTAGGCGCAGGAGTAGGCCATTCAGCCCTTCGAGACAGCACCACCATTCAATGTGATCATAGCTGATCATTCTCCATCAGTACCCCTTTTCCTGCCTTCTCCCCATACCCCCTGACTCCGCTATCCTTAAGAGCTTTATCTAGCTTTCTCTTGAAAGCATTCAGAGAAGCATTTAGTGGGTCGGTGGCGAACCATTCTCCGGTGAACCTTCGCCGGCAGCTTCTTCCTCCAATCCCCGCCGCCTAAGAGCTTGCTGCGGGCCGGATAAAATCTCGTGGCAAGCCCGGTGGCCCACGGGCCATAGTTTAGAGATCCCTGCTCTATACAATTGTTTCCTACCTTATAACTACTTAGGATTGATGATGACTTGCATCCACTCCGTCATAGTAGTTCTGAAGAGACCAGCCACCGTGTGTTTTGCATTAGTTTTGTTACAAGCTCCCATTATTTCTTATTTGAATGCCTATCCAAGTTTCGCCACTATGAGAGCCCATAGACTACTAAACCCACCTGTGCCTTCTATTCCTCGTTCTCTGGATCCACACATTCAGTTTCCTGATCTTTTACATCATAATCCTTTAATTCTACTTTCCTGATCCAAACTTTGAAAATAGGTTATCACTACTGTTAGATTCTGCCTGCCTTAAAGAAACTGTTGGAGACCAGTCACATCTTCCTGTCCCCAGCCCTTTCTGCTTTTTGCAGTCCTCTCTCCATAACCTCTTGGCTCATCCTTCCGCACCCAATTCACCTGCTTCCCAGGCACATTTTCCTATAACCACAGGAGATAAAAATACCTATCCCCACACCTCTCGCACCTCCATTCAGGGACCCCAACAGCCCTTCCAAGTTGGACAGAGGTTCTCTTCCATCCTCATCTATTACATTCAGTGCTCCCAATGTGGCCACATCAGTGAGACCAAGTATAAACTAAGTGACCATTTCACCTACCATTTGCATTCTGTCCACCAAAGCCTGCTGGAACTGCCAGTTTCCATTTTGAGTGGCCTTCTCATTTCCATACTACCTTTTTTGCCTTGGCCTCCTATATTGCCAGAGTGAGGCTACATGCAAACTGAAACAACACTTCGATAGACCACAACCCAACAATATGAACATTGAATTCTCCATGTCAATTAACCTCACCGACTCTCCCCTTCCTCGTGCATTAACCTTTCTCCCACTGCAATAATCAACCTCATCCTTTGCCCTCCACCTTACGGGCGTCTCCCATTCCTCATTACTCTGAGTCTCCCACTTGCCTTTTATCCCTCTTCCACCATAGGCTGCCCCCGGCTTCACATTTCACTCCTCTTCCTTCCTTATCTCCATTTTACCTTTATATGTCCACCACTCTTCTGCCAAACAACCCCCTTCACCTCCAACAACCTATCACTTGCCATTTTTGCCTCACCCTGACCTATCTTTCCAAGCTTCCCCTCCCCCCCCCCCCATCAGTCTGAAGAAGAAACCAAACCCAAAAGGTTTTCTATCCATTTTCCACCAGATGCTGCTAAATTCTTCGAGCACTTCGTGTTTTGTTTAAAAAACAAATCCCTGCTTAATGTGCTAATTCCCATGTACACTCCGCTGGTTAGAGACAACATTAAGGACATGGCTTGACAAAATGGTTATTTGGTTGTGTTTTGGGCAGTGTCATGCAATCAAGACAGTTGGTTGGCGCAATGTATCATGGACAAAATCAGCGAGTTGATTACTTTCGATAGTCAAGCATATGTTCAAATAGTGAATAATCCGCATATGTCTCACTGTTCCCTGGTTACATTATGAATTCAGGACAATGGGTTTTACACAAAGAAAACAACTGCTGTAGAAATCAACTTCAAACTTTGTTTATCATAGGTTGGGACAAGAGCTCAATCAGAAAGAATTCGCACTTATAACTTCACACAGGATAGGATTACGGATCACCGAATCAACTATGTTTTGAGGGACATTAAGGTGAGATATATATGTGACATAAAATGGACATGAGGATTTTTCAGGATTAATTGGAAGTTGTGAATTGGCAGTTTAGTTTGACATTGATACAGTGGTTACATAAAAAACACTAAACATTAGAAACACTTCATGTAAACTTCTTTTGATCACCCTTTCGAACATACTCGTTTCTCCAATGCTTCCCATTCTATGCAGCTTAAAACATGTGTGATTTAAAGTAGATCTAAGTTCTGATAAAAGATCATTGATCTGAAGTGCTATTTCTCTCTCTCTCTAGAGAGAGAGAGAGAGAGACTGAGAGAGAGAGAGACTGAGAGAGAGAGACTGCCTGATCTGCCATGTTTCCAGCAGCTGCAGATTTTTTTGC
Source organism: Rhinoraja longicauda (assembly GCF_053455715.1). NCBI lineage: Eukaryota > Metazoa > Chordata > Chondrichthyes > Rajiformes > Arhynchobatidae > Rhinoraja > Rhinoraja longicauda. Next base: position 27,137,311 of record NC_135964.1, on the reverse strand, counting down.
TTTGACAATAATTGTGATACCTATAACTGAAAGTCAATGAGTTATGTTATCACAGAATTATTACAGCATGAGAAACTCCGGGATAAATCCTACTTGCCCTGTGATTGAATAATCCACTCAATCCCATTCCCCACTCTTTCCATGTAACCTTGTATATTATTTCCCTTGAAATGCCTACACAATTCTCTTTTGAAAGCCTTCATTAATTTGATCCAACTGTTATAGTTAATAACCATAAGCAGTCATTCTGCGTAGCAAAGCTGTTTGGTTGGGATTCACAACTAATTGAGTTGTGATGTCTTGGGTCATAAACGAATTTCCAAAGAGGAAGTATTGGCAGTTTTGAAGTCTATTAAGGAGAATAATCCCCAGGGCATGACCAAGTACATCCTAAAACTAACTAAGCAGGAGATGCTAGAAATCGGCATGGAACATAAGGTGCTGGAGTTACTCCGTGGGTCAGGGAACATCTCTGGAGGATGAAGGGCCTGTTTCTGTCCTGCTCCATTACAAAGTGCAGGAACTTAATTGCATTGGATTCTTAACTCGGTTTCCAATTAGCTCGATATATAAGCCCATATTTTGTCCCCCCCCTTAATCCCTTGTATTTTTCCAGGAGGTGCTTTGTGATGGCAGACAACTGGATGAACTGATTAATAAACTTCAAGAGTCAGCAGAAAAGGAAGCTCTCTTGGAGTTCATAGAAACAAGTAATAAAAGAACAGGAAGGAATGAAAGCTGAAATAATCAAACAGGTGGAGTTGTACCGTAATGGAAAACTTTTCTTTAATAGCCTATTGCATTCTGACTGGTTCTAATGGCCACTGGAGGATATGAATATGTATCTCAAAATGATCCAGAGCAAAAGTTCTATGAATTTAATGATTTACCATCTGAAATCTTGAGCCACGTTTTTTTTCCCTGAGATACAGCAACTCTCTGCTTGGGTATAGCTGCGCTGGGAGTGTGGACAGAATGGTAATTTTGCTTGAGATGTAACCTGTATGGATATGCTTTTGAAATTAAAGTAGGCAAAATAGTCTACTTACTCTGCCCAAGGAAAGCATCCAGTAACATGCAGTTGGACAGGAGTTCCATGCTGGTGTATTTACTTTACACTTTTCAGGATATAGTCTGAGTAATACCATTATGGAGTGACAAATAGTCTCTTTGAAAGAGACCATTACAAACTGTCTGAAGTGTTCATTACCAGCCTGTGCCTGTGGAGGGAAACACTTAGTTCCTATCTTTACCCATTGAGATAAAGCAGAAGGCTTAAAGTGTTGAGCAAATCATTAATGATGTTTATATTAGGTGCGCTTCATCTTCAACTGTTGCATATTTTTAAAATACTCCACTAAGTTGGAGAGGAGTTGCTCAGTTGGAATTGATGCTGCCTCACAGCACCAGTAACATGGATTCGATCCTGACCTCTGGTGCTATCCATGAGTTTGCACGTTCTCAAGGCCAAGTGGTTTCGTCCATGTACTTCAACTTCTTCCCACATTGCAAAAGAGTTGGTAGGTCAATTGGCCGTTATAAATTGCCCCTGGTGTTGGTGTTAGAGCCGTGGTAGTGATGGAAATAATGGGAAGAATAAAAATGATTAAAATGTATTGGATTCACAATGACTTGGTCATATGGATTCAGAACAGTCTTACTAACAGAAGACACAGGGTTGTGGTGGAAGGTCATTCTTCAGGCTGGAGGTCCATGATCAGTGGAATTCCATAGTGATCTTTGTCAGGATTTCTTGTTTGTGATATTTGCAAATTACTTCACAAATGCAGATGGGTTGGTTAGTAAGTTTTCAGAAGGCACCAAGATTGCTAGAGTTGCAGACTGGGAGGCTGGAACCTGTCAAATTATACGGGGGGGGGGGGTATATAGATCAGCTACAAAAATGGGAGTAGTGACAGATGAAGTTTAATTCGAGCAAATATGTGTTGCACTTTCGGAGATCGACTGCATGGGTAAGTATACAGATAATGGCAAGATCCTTATCAGCGTTAATATACAAAAGGGATCTTGGTGACCAAGTCCATAGCTTCCTGAAAGTGGCAACATAAGCAGGTAGAGCGGTTACGAAGGCATACGCAGCATGCTTGCCTTCATCGTTGACCCATTCTGCAAGAGGAATGTATATTTAAGACGGGGGGGGGGGGGGGGGGGAGAAATGATTTTTAATAAAAAAGACATTTAATAATTGATTAGAATTACTGAAAGATGTACAAACATGGGAATACAACTAAAAGTATGCAGAATTCAAGTCCTAAATAAAGCATATATCATTACTTTTAAGCAAGCCACATACATACCCCTGCACTAAACTCACCTTAATTTTTAAGATTTCTCCATCATGTTAATCTCACTGAAAGTGGAAAATTCATGTTTATATCTGTAAAGTGATACAAATTAATAATCACTACTCACGTCTCGTGGAAATATTTCAGTACCAGTGTATGTTTTTATGAATGAGTGGGCAACTTCAATATATTAACTAACTAGGATTAGCTCACTCAACAAGAAATAGGACAACACAGAACTAATAATTGATGTGGACATGGTGTATCTTTAAATTCAATTCCAAGATTGTGGCTAATTTTCTCAGCACCATTTCCTGTCCCCTTATCTTAACTCCTCTAATATCTGGAAACCAGATTTGAGAATTCTAAAATCCAACACAATTCACTTGACAAAATTTCACATTTCTGTCCTAATTGGCCGACTCCGATATTTTATGAGACTGCTCTCCAGTACTACATTCCTCAGCCAGGGGATGCATGCGTCCAGTATCCGTCAAGCTCTCTAAGAAATGTGTGTTACAATGCGGTCAACTCTTTTCTTTCAAATTCTAAATAAAGGACTGGGACACTTAATCTCACCCTGTCGCTTTACCTTTTTAGGCAAGGAGTCCAAACTTGTACACAACACTCCAGGTGCAATCTCACAAACTTTATATGACATTATTAAGACACCCTTACCACCCTTGTACCACTATCCTTTGACAAAAAAGGCTAATGTATATTTGCTTTCTTAACTGCCTGTAGACATGTACCCTGTTTAGCATCAATTTTAAAACTCTGTCTTCCAGTCCTAATATGCATACATATCTACCTGTGCTTTAAACCCTCTGCTCGGGTTACATGCGTCTGTTGCAGGGAACCTGGCGTGAAAGTCTGTGCTCTGCTAACACTCTTGAAGTAACACAGAAGTTAGTGGAGAGGCTTTTACTAAGGAGAAGGTGTTTGGGAAGCTGAAAGTTCTGAAGATGGATTATTCACTTGGACCAAAAAGACTACAACTCAGGGTTCCGAAGGAGATGGCTTTCGAGATGGTGGAGGCACGAACGATGATTTTCCAAGAATCACTAGTCAGGAGTAGTTTCAGAGGATTGAAAAATTGAAAATGTTACTCTGCTGTTCTAGAAGGGAGTGAAGCTGGAGGGAAAATGATAAGCCGGTTACCGTGACTTAGTGGTTGGTAAGATTTTAGTCCATTATAAAGGATGAGGTTTCAGAGTACTTAGAAGCACATGATAAAATAGGCTGGTCAGCATAGTTTTCTGAAGAGATCTTGCTAACAAATCTGTTGAAATTGTTCAAGGAAGTAAATAACAGGATAGACAAAGGAGATTCAGTGGATGTTGTTTACCTGGATTTTCAGAAGACCTTTGATAATGTGCCACGTGTGGCTTCTAAAGATGAAAGCCCATAGTATTAGAAGGAAAATAGAATGTTGGCTGAATGGGAGATGGAACACAGCATAGGGAGGTGTGGAGTCATGCATTTTTGTAGCATGAATAAAGGCAGAGACTATTTTCTAAATGGGGGTGAGGATTCAGAAATCAGACGTGCAAAGGAATTTGGGTGCTGGTGTAGGATTCCTAGGCCAGACCATTTTGGACCAAATTTGGGACTTCATGGCCTAATCAGGCCATGACTTCAGTGGCTAAGGCGTTTAGCTATCAAATTCCATTTCAAATTCCTCTGACTGCATCTGTCCTCTAACTTCCCCATACATAAACCTGACACTGACCGTACAACCCTTTGTAAAATCTACCTTTGGTAGTGTGCACAATGTTAAAGGCCTTATATTAATACAAGTTGTTAGTGATAAGGGTTATTTTCCAAGTTTCCAAATTTCTTTCCACTCTGTTGCTTTAAAAATGGAATTCTATCGATATTTTTTTTTAAATTAAAGATTTTAAACATCTACTTGAAATACCTCACCTCCATTTGCCAAGCATAAAAAAATATTTTTAAAGGATGTAAGATTTCTAACTAATTAAACAAGATAGTTAAAATGGGCTAAATTTAAGATGATTCAATTATTACATCAATCTTTTCAAACTAGGAAAATAATTTCATCTAAAACAAACATCTCATTTAGTAGCTGACTATTTCATTCATGCACACCACCAAAACCTCTCAGTACTTTTTTTTACAAGAGAATCATGTATTACTAAGCCAAAACAACAAAAAAACATTCTGAAGCAGATTGCAGATAATAGCTACTCCTGATCCAGATTTTGTTATTTTTTAATTGAACTAGAACAAGTGGACCCGTTGAGTCCAAACCTCTCTTGCATTAGTGCAGCACCCCTTCCTACCCTTCACCCCTCCCTCCCGACCCCCTCCCTGGGCGGAGAGTGCCCCTGTTGCTTTAGGTGGGCAAGGGAGGGGACAGGGAAAAGGCACTGACCGTGGTCCCATTTCTCCTGCGGGCCGGGCGTGGAGCCAAAGCGTCTTCTGCAGCTCGGTTGCAATCTGCGGCGGCCCGTTGTCGGGCGGGGAGTGTCTCCTGGGGCCATGGGTGGTTGAGAGTGGACAGGGAGAAGGCACTGACCTCAGCCCCATTTCCCCTGTGGGCCGGGCGTGGAGCCGTAGCCTCTCCTGTTGCTTGGCTGAGAGTGGTGGGGACGGCCAGCTTGTGGATCCTCTGCCGGGCACTGCACCACGGGAGGAAGGTCAGGAGCGGGGCACGTCGGGATGGCCGCCGGTCCTCCCGGGGTGGGGGGAGGAGGGAGCGCATTTATTAAAGTTTATTAGGTAAATTGTTTTTAAAAGGTAACAAAAGTGGGTTTATTCAGACCTCAGGGGAATAGCGAGTAGGGTGGGCCTAAAATTGTTGTGCACCGTTTTGGCTGTGGGGGGCATGGTACACACATAAACATATACACACAAACAAAACGAGAGTTTTAGTAATATATAGATAGATAATATGCCATTGTTGCTTCTATCAATTTCAGCACAATATTCAAAAATGTAAATGAGTAGATTTCAGTTATTTTCACAGGTCTTTCAGCCACAAAAAGCTTCAAAATGAGAAGAGATCATTCTGCTGTGCATGTCCGTGTTACCAATGAAAGTGATCATGGTTAATCTTCATGCCTTGCACTTTTGCCTGACCAGACGAACACCACTGCTTGTTCAGCAATGACAGCACAAGAGCAGGGACTGGGTAACCACCAGGAAACAAATGTTCACATTATGGTCAGTTCCAATGTTCAAAACTAACATTAGTAATCTCTATAGATCTGTACTTTTAGTTCGTGTAGTGGACTCAAAAGGGCTTCAATTTCACTGGTCATCCTTTAGATTGTTAATTTCAGAAAAACAATACAACAGATTACAAATATACATGAAAGACTTCAACATGCTGACATACTTCTCAAAAGGTGAATATTATTCAAGGATTCAATGACCATCTTTTTTAAATAAATTTTTACACCAAATATAAATCTGCAATGGAGATAAGGAAAATTACTATTTAATCTGTTGCTTACTTCCAATCCAAAAAACACGTATGAATTTTCTGAATTACTTGATTTCATTAAATTGATACATTTCCCAAATGAAACACAGGATAAAACTCTGAATTTCTCTTATTCCTGAAAGTGGATTCACCTTAAATAAACTGGAGCTGTTTCCACAAAAGGTTGAAATAATCCCACACAAGCTTTTCCAGTTGTAAGCTTCCTGTTGCTTTACTAAATTCTTCAGATTTACCATCTTGTACCATCGTAAAAAATGTCTGAGAACATGACGTTACTGCAGACCGTAAGGATAATTCTAAATATTGTTACCACCTCCAAATCACTTTCAAAAGGATGTGATGTACTTTAAAAGGATCAGAGCACAATTCAACACAATTTCATGGTGTACCTGCTGATAAGAGGGGAAAAAAAATCAGTTTCAATGCAATCTTTATTTTTCCAGTTCTTCCAAAGACACTAACATGTACCGCAAAAATATAATTGTCTGTATTTGCCAACTACCATATCTGCAACAATCCCAAAAAAATACTAGTTACTTTTCACTATTTTTGACCTTTTTTCCATTAATGACTGTTTAAAATAGAGCCAGTTAGTTCCCAATCTGACCATTCATATGAGGAACTCTATTATCTGGAGGGACTGAATGACCATTTTGCTGTATTCTTTCAACTCTTAGTCCTCCTGCTGGCAGCCAATCTTCATCTGAAAATGCACTGGAGCTCCCCGACTCTGAGTCAATATCACTCGATCCTTCAAAATCCCAATCTGCACTTGACTCGCTCCGGATATCATCATCCTCGCTAATAAAACTTTGTCCAGGATCCAAGCATGAAGGGTACAGACGTGCTGAAAGGCATATGAAGTCACTGTCATAGTGCAACAAACCCAACATTGTACCAACGTTGACCCACTGATCACCATTTACATCATACTGATGAACAGTCACTCTGTTCTTCCTCCACTGTGGGACTATAGTGGTTATGAGAAGCAGTTTGTTGCCATGACAAACAATTTGAAAATTGTGGGTGTTGGCGTCGATGGGGATATCACTGATCTTTCGCCACTCACCCTTCGAAGGGTTGTAAACCTTTATGACCGGGATATCACAAATACAATAAATTTCATCATTGAAAACACAAGCTTCCTGGAACTCACTCCGTTTTAAGGAAGCACAATTCAGCCACTGATTTCTCTCTGGCACATAGCACAACATCCTCTTATTATTAACTGCATACAAGCAGTCTCCAACTGTAATCAGCTCAAATGAGTGCAATGCATGAGGCAAGGGGGCCACAAAAATCCACTGGTTTCTCTGAATACTGTAACACTCAACCTCTTTAACTTTCAGGCCCGTAGATGGGTCTCGACCGCCTAGGATGTATATATATCCATTCAAATAGGCAACATCCATACCTTCTCTTGCCAGCAGTCGCTCTGCAAGTTGTTGCCAGCTATTCTGAATGGCATTATATACCCATAGTTGTTTACTTGGTTGTGCTGCCAAAAAGACATCGTTGTCTGGCGAAACACAGACAGCGAGTGAACTGATGGACTTTGTAAGGGCTGGACTAGTCAAAGGTGAAGACATTGCATATATGTCACCAGAATATGGATCATAACACAGGAAAGGCTCCTTTCGATGGCCAAAAAAAATAACCATCTCCTTAGCACTGAATCCAACCCTCTTTGAAGAGTTATGCATATTGGTGGGTAAATCAACACCTTTGGGAAGTGAAAGGTCATGCAAAATAGAACTAAGAGATTTTTTTTTGAAAAACAGCTGAGATTTAAGTGCATCGATGTAGAGTCTGTCTTTCTCACTGAAATGATGCCACCTTACAGACTTCAACACTTCAAGCGCATGTGCAGCACGCTCACTGATATTCGATTCAATCCACTGAATTGCCACGGTGCACACTTTCCTCTCACTGTCGATATCCAGTGTATCCAGCTTTAGGATCTCCTTAATCTGTTCCAACGACAGCTCACATAACTCCTCTGTTCTGCACAAATGCTGCAGGTTACGAGCGATGAAAGCAAGTGCCTTCTCTTTCAGTTCCACATTGTCAAAAGCATCTGCAAACTAAGGCAAGGGAAATTGGTTAGAGATCTGTCAGACACTGACAAGTGAATCTTCACAAATGAATTGATTTATTATGTTACATTCTCAAGGTGCCTCAGCTAATCAAGCAATTTTTGAAATATGAAATAATTACTATGTCTACTTGTCATCCACACGTACATAGATCCCACAGCGAGTGTAATGCCATTAATCTATTTTGGTGAGGCTGGTGGTGGCTAAATGGTGATCGGATGTCTTTTGTTTTCTTTAAATTGCAAACAGATGGAGGACATATTTATACAACTGGCTCTGTGCAAGACTGCAGCCCAAGCAAATGGCCAAATGAAAACATGTTTTTCATTGTTAAAAGCACCAACATTTATCTCTAAATCTATTCTGTAACAAATCTAAGCTTCGCTTGCTAAAAAGAGTTCCATGGACCACCTAATTCATGGTTATAAAAGTACACATTCAAAGCAACAGATCTTTAAAACCACAGCAAACAATTATTTCATCGACAACCATCCCAGACAAGGTCAGGAAAACCAAAGGTCACCAAAGGTTTTCAGAAACATGGATCCAAAGTCAACCATTCCTCTCAGCAAAACGACGTATCAAATTTGCTTTGCAAAATATTATTTTCTTAAGGAGTTTTTAGAAATTTTTCTCAGTTATCAAATCAGGAAGGAAATTATACAGGATTTTGTACTGATGAATGATAATAGTGCAGCACATTTTCGTGATATGAAGGTTAAAATAATAATAATATATTCCTTTATTTGTCCCACACCGGGGAAATTTAGTGTTACAGCAGCAAAGTGGATAGCAAGAGACATTCATTTTAAATAAAAATAAAGATAAGGATAATTGTCATCATTTACTGTGTTTTTCCTTTACGTTTACTGGTTTGTTGACTGGTCTGCTGGGAGTAGCGCTGGTTGTGCAGCGGGAAGGAAGGACCTCCGATATCTCTCCTTCACACACTTGGGGTGAAGGAGTCTGTCACTGAAGGAGCTACTCAGTGCATTGACAGTGTCCTGCATGGGGTGGGCGTCGTTGTCCAGCAGCGATGTTATCTTTGCTATCATCCTCCTCTCCCCCACCGCTTGTACTGAGTCGAGGGGGCAAACCAGGACAGAGCTGGCCTTCCTGATCAGCTTGTCGAGTCTCTTCCCCTCTGCTTCTGAGATGCTGCAGCTCCAGCAGACCACTCTATAAAAAATGGCCGATGCCACCACAGTGTTGTAGAAGGTCCTTAGGAGCACTCCAAAGGACCCGAGTCTCCTCAGCAGGTAACGTCTGCTCTGGCCCTTTTTGTACAATGCATTGGTATTTTCGGTGCAGTCAAGTTTATTGTTAAGGTAAACACCCAGGTACTTATAAGAGTCCACCCTCCCGATGTCCATTCCATGGATGTTCACCGGTGTCAGGGGGACATGGCTGCGCCTGCAGAAATGACTTGGATGAAGGGATTAAAAGTACCATTAGAAATTTGCAGACGATACAAAGCTGGGTGGTAGTGTGAACTGTGAGGAAGATGCTATGAGGTTGCATGGTGACTTGGAAGGTTGTGTGAGTGGGCGGATGCATGGCAGATGCAGTTTAATGTGGATAAGTGTGAGGTTATCCACTTTGGTGGTAAGAATAGGAAGGCAGAGTATTATCTGAATGGTGTCAAGTTAGGAACAGGGGACGAACAACGAGATCTGGGTGTCCTAGTGCATCAGTCACTGAAAGGAAGCATGCAGGTACAGCAGGCAGTGAAGAAAGCCAATGGAATGTTGGCCTTCATAACAAGAGGAGTTGAGTATAGGAGCAAAGAGGTCCTTCTGCAGTTGTACAGGGCCCTAGTGAGACCGCACCTGGAGTACTGTGTGCAGTTTTGCTCTCCAAATTTGAGGAAGGATATTCTTGCTATTGAGGGCGTGCAGCGTAGGTTTACTAGTTTAATTCCCGGAATGGCGGGACTATCATATGTTGAAAGACTGGAGCGACTCGGCTTGTATACACTGGAATTTAGAAGGATGAGAGGACATCTTATCGAAACGTATAAGATTATTAAGGGGTTGGACACGTTAGAGGCAGGAAACATGTTCCCAATGTTGGGGGAGTCCAGAACAAGGGGCCACAGTTTAAAAATAAGGGGTAGGCCATTTAGAACTGAGATGAGCAAAAACGTTTTCAGTCAGAGTTGTGAATCTGTGGAATTCTCTGCCTCAGAAGGCAGTGGAGGCCAATTCTCTGAATGCATTCAAGAGAGAGCTGGATAGAGCTCTTAAGGATAGCGGAGTCAGCGGGTATGGGGAGAAGGCAGGAACGGGGTACTGATTGAGAATGATCAGCCAGGATCACATTGAATGGCGGTGCTGGCTCGAAGGGCCGAATGGCCTCCTCCTGCACCTATTGTCTATTGTCTAAATCCACCATCATCTCCCTGGTTTTCCCTGCGTTGATCCGGAGGCGGTTCCGCTGGCACCAGTCCACAAAAATGGTAAGGAACATGACATGATACTTTCAATCCAGGAGGTTTAACTCCTGAATAGAATTTTATCTTAGCTCAGGTGATTAAGTAAATTTGGTAAAAAAGAACGAGGAACCACAAACGGACATAGTTGTCTGAAAGGCTTGTTCCTGCGTTGTACAAGGTTCAGAAAGATTAAATCGGACAGGAACTTCGGAGGACCTAACATGGTCCAATAACACTGCCGCGCTGGTCAAGAAGGCACAGCAACGACTGCTCTACCTTAAAACAATGAAGAAGTCTGGTCTACCCCAACAGCTGCTGACGACATTCTACCACTGCACCATAGAGAGCATCCTAACACATGGCATCCCTGTGAGGTACCTCAGCTGCATGGAGGTAGAGAGGAAAGCTCTTCAGCGGGTAGTCCATAGAGCTCAGAGGACCATCGGAACACAGCTACCAGCCTTGGAGGGCATCTACAACACACGATGCCTCAGAAAAGCCACCAGCATCCACAAAGACTCTTCACACCCCTGCAACAGTCTGTTCGAACTTCTACCATCGGGCAGACAATACAAGGCCTTCTACGCCCGCACCTCCAGACTCAGGAACAGCTTCATCCCCAGGGCCATAGCGGCTATGAACCGGTCCTGCTGAGCCGGATGGTCACATCGCACAGTGATCCAGCACAGATCTACTTGCACTTTATTCTGTTTCAAAACTGTTACAATTTGTTTCATTGGGTTGTTTAAATTAATACTGACTAACTAATTAAATTATTGCATCGCATGGGAGGCGCATTCCCAATCTCGTTGTACCCCTGTACAATGACAATAAAGATATATTGTATTGTATTGTAAAGCAAGGGCAGCACAGTGGCGCAGCGGTAGAGTTGTTCATCTGTTGCCAGTTGGCAGAAAGCTCATCTGTCTGCAGGACCTGTAACCTGCCCGAAAGCTGACGACACAAGCGGGAGGGAGCTGGAGATGTTGGATGTGTGGGTCGGTAGGAAGGTGAACCGGGGTAATGCCTCCAGCACCTCAAAGGTAGGCTGCAGAAGGCACCCAGGGACACAAAGTTGGAAGAGAGAGGAGAGGGACGTTAGATTGTGGGAACTGCTTCAGTACATCGAGCGCGCGGGCCAACTGGATTTTGGACATTCAAAAATGGCGGCGCCCGCATGTGTTATATATGCAAAAATAATTTCACTATGCCGTTGCATATGTGACAAATATAGCACTATTGAACTATTGAGAGTTTCCTCCGGCAATATGTCGAGGGTCCCACAGGGGAAAGGGCAATACTTGATCAAGTTTTGGGAGATTGGGATGGGTAAGTGGATGTGGCTTTTGGGACCAGCGTCCATGTTCTATTAGGTTTAAGATAGTAATGGAGGGGGACTGCTTCTCTAAGTATTTTATTTATGAACAATATAAATAGTGTAGGAAAGAAACTGCAGATGCTGGTTTAAATCGAAGGTAGCCACAAAATGCTGAAGTGGCTCAGCGGGTCGGGCGGCATCTCGGGAGAGGAGTGGGTGACGTTTTGGGTTGAGACCCTTCTTCAGACTGATGCCAGGGGAGTGGACATCAGTCTGAAGAAGGGTCTCGACCCGAAGCGTCACCCGTTCCTTTTCTCCTGAGATGCTGCCTGACCCGTTGAGTTGCTCCAGTATTTTGTGTCTCCCTTCAATACAAATAGTGTCAATCATCCAGAGTGACATTTTCATTACCAGGGGCTGATGCTTTCATTGCATTTTGTGCATTCAGGTCTCTTTTCAATGTATTTAAAAGATTACCATATTAGCATAAATTTAATCAGTGACAAAAATCACTGGGGAATCAATCAGACATGCTAAATCCAATCATCCAATTTTTTTTCAAGTTGAGCAGATAGCTTTGGTAAGCTTTTAGCTGCTTTTCCAGTTGGAATCACCTTGCTTATTAAAGAATTGGGTTGCACAATTGTTTGGGATAAGGTGAGAAATATGTTTCCATTTGATAAATCTACATAACTGTTATATCTATATTCATATTCTGGAATACCAAATCTATTGCATGGGTTTATTGACTATAATCTGTTACCAAGTAATGCATTTTGCATTTATGCATTGTCTTTTAATGTAGAAAGAAATTCCAGACTACTTTAAGAACATTCAAACAGTAATGAGCTAACTAACTTCAGAATTAAAGGATTTTCTTTTAGGAAGGAGATGAAGAGGAATTTATTTAGTTAGAGGGTGGTGAATCTGTGGAATTCTTTGCCACTGAAAGCTGGAGGCCAGGTCAGTGGACATTTTTAAGGCAGAGATAAATGATTCTTGATTAGTACAGATGCAGAGGTTATGGGGAGAACGCAGGAGAATGGGGTTAGGAGGGAGAGATAGATCAGCCATGATTGAATGGCGGAGTAGACTTGATGGGCCAAATGGCCTAATTCTACTCCTATCACTTATGACCCAAGGACAGAGCAGGCCCACGAGTTAAAATGATAAATTGAGGCAAGGCCAACTTTAACGGTATGAGACAGGAACTCGCTCAATTTGATTGGAGAAGGCTGTTTGAAGGAAAAAGAATGTGGGATGTTTTCAAAAGTGTGTTGACAAAAGTTCAGGACATGCACGTTCCTGTTACGAGTAAAAGGCAAGGCTGGTAAGCGCAAGGAAGTTTGGATGACATGGGAAATTGGGGGCTCAGGTCAAGAGTAAGGAGAAGGCATCTGGGATCAAATGCATCCCTGGAGAAATTTTGGGAACTAAGGAGCAAGCTAAAAAAGGAAATCAGGAGGGCAAAAAGTGGACAGCTCTGGTAGATAGAATTCAGGATAATCCCAAAAGATTTTATAAGCACAGAAAGAGAAAAAAAGGATAACCAGAGAGAGAGAGACTGGTGATGGTGGAAGGTTGCTTGTGGGACTGGAGGCCTGTGACTAGTGGTATGCCTCAGGGTTTGGTGGTGGGCCCATTGACGTCTGTCATCTATATCAATGATTTGGATGAGAACGTACATGGCATGATTAGCAAGTTTGTGGATGACACAATAGTGGGTGGTATTGCAGATAGTGAAGATGGTTGTCAAAAATTGCAGCAGCATCTTGATCGGTTGGCCGGGTGAGTTGATGAATGGTTGATGGAAATTAAGTGAAATGTGAGATGTTGCATTTTGGGAAGTCTAACATGGGCAGCACATAGAAACATAGAAAATAGGTGCAGGAGTAGGCCATTCGGCCCTTCGAGCCTGCACCGCCATTCAATATGATCATGGCTGATCATCCAGCTCAGTAGCCTGTACCTGCCTTCTCTCCATACCCCCTGATCCCTTTAGCAAAAAGGGCCACATCTAACTCCCTCTTAAATATAGCCAATGAACTGGCCTCAACTACCTTCTGTGGCAGAGAATTCCACAGACTCACCACTCTGTGTGAAGAAATGTTTTCTCATCTCGGTCCTAAAAGACTTCCCCCTTATCCTTAAGCTGTGACCCCTGGTTCTGGACTCCCCCAACATCGGGAACAATCTTCCCGCATCTAGCCTCTCCAACCCCTTAAGAATTTTATATGTTTCTATAAGATCCCCCCTCAGTCTTCTAAATTCCAGCGAATACAAGCCCAGTCTATCCAGTCTTTCCTCGTATGCAAGTCCCGCCATCCCAGGCATTAATCTGGTGAACCTTCTCTGTACTCCCTCTAAGGCAAGAACGTCTTTCCGCAGGTTAGGAGACCAAAACTGCACACAATACTCCAGGTGCGGTCTTACCAAGGCCCTGTACAACTGCAGCAGAACCTCCTTGCTCCTAAACTCAAATCCTCTTGCTATGAATGCCATCATACCATTCGCTTTCTTCACTGCCTGCTGCACCTGTATGCTTGCATTCAATGACTGGTGCACCATGACACCCAGGTCACGTTGCATCTCCCCTTCTCCCAATCGGTCACCATTCAGGTAATAGTCTGCTTTCCTGTTCTTGCCGCCAAAGTGGATAACCTCACATTTATCCACATTATATTGCATCTGCCATGCATTTGCCCACTCGCCTAATCTATTCAAGTCACTCTGCAGCCTCCTAGCATCCTCCTCGCAGCTAACACTGCCACCCAGCTTCGTGTCATCCGCAAACTTAGAGATGTTGCATTCAATTCCCTCGTCCAAATCATTAATATACACTGTAAATAACTGGGGTCCCAGCACTGAGCCTTGCGGTACCCCACTAGTCACTGCCTGCCATTCCGAAAAGGACCCGTTTATTCCTACTCTTTGCTTCCTGTCCGCCAACCAATTTTCTATCCACCTCAAAACTGAACCCTCAATACCGTGTGTTTTAAGTTTGTACACCAATCTCCTATGTGGGACCTTGTCGAAGGCCTTGTCGAAGGCCTTCTGAAAGTCCAGATATAACACATCGACTGGTTCTCCCTTATCCACTCTACTAGTTACATCCTCGAAAAATTCTATAAGATTCGTCAGACATGATTTGCCTTTGGTAAATCCATGCTGACTTTGTCCGATGATTTCACCACTTTCCAAATGTGATGCTATCACATCTTTAATAACTGACTCTAGCATTTTCCCCACTACCGATGTTAGGCTAACTGGTCTATAATTCCCCGTTTTCTCTCTCCCTCCCTTTTTTAAAAGTGGGGTTACATTAGCTACCCTCCAGTCCTCAGGAACTACTCCAGAATCTAAAGAGTTTTGAAAAATTATCACTAATGCATCCACTATTTCTGAGGCTACTTCCTTAAGCACTCTGGGATGCAGCCTATCTGGCCCTGGGGATTTATCTGCCTTTAATCCATTTAATTTACCTAACACCACTTCCCGACTAACCTGGATTTCCCCACCGTTCCTCCATCTCATTAGACCACCGGTCCCCCGCTATTTCCGGCAGACGGTCTATGTCTTCCTTAGTGAAGACAGAACCAAAGTATTTGTTCAATTGGTCTGCCATCTCCTTGTTCCCTATGATCAATTCACCTGTTTCCGACTGCAAGGGACCTACATTTGCCTTAACTAATCTTTTTCTCTTGACATATTTATAAAAGCTTTTGCAGTCTGTTTTTATGTTCCTTGCCGGTTTTCCCTCATAATCTATTTTCCCTTTCCTAATTAAGCCCTTTGTCCTCCGCTGCTGGACTCTGAATTTCTCCCAGTCCTCTGGTATGCTACTTTTTCTGGCTAATCTGTATGCTTCATCTTTTGTTTTAATACTATCCTTGATTTCCCTTGTTAGCCACGGATGCACTACCTTTCCTGGTTTGTTCTTTTGCCAAACTGGGATGAACACTTGTTGTAGTTCATCCATGCGACCTTTAAATGCCTTCCATTGCATGTCCACCGTCAACCCTTTCAGCATCAATCGCCAGTCTATCTTGGACAATTCATGCCTCATACCCTCAAAGTTACCTTTCTTTAAGTTCAGAACACTTGTTTCTGTATCGACTTTGTCACTCTCCATCCTACACAATGAATGGTAGGGCTCTGAAGTGCAGTAGAGCATAGGGATCTATGTGTTCAGGTACATAGCTCCTTGAAAGTGGCATAGATAGGGTGGCCAAAGGCTTTCGACAGGTACATGAATAGGATAGGTTTAGAGGGATATGGATCAAACACAGGCAGGTAGGACGTCAGTTATAGCGAGCAGGTTGGGCCTAACAGCCTGTTTCCACGCTGTATGACTCTGAGGTGCTGGAGAAAGCCAGCGATTCAGTCAGCGTCACTTTGCATACATGTGTCAAAGACAGGTAAATAAGACCATAAGACATGGAAGCAGAATTAGCCCAGAGTCTAATCTGCCATTTTATCATGGCTATCAACCCTGTTCTCCTGCCTTCTCCCCTTAACCTTCAATGCCCTTAATAATTAAGAACCTATCAATCTCTACCTAAAAAATACCCACGGTGTTGGCCCCCACAGAGGTCAGCAGAAATTAATTCCACAGGTTCACAACCCTCTGGCTAAATTCCTCCTCATCCCTGTTCCAAAAAGCACGACCTTTTGTTTTGAAGATCTTCCCTCTTGTTCTGGAGTGTCATCCTTTCCACATCCACTCTATCACAGCCTTTCATTACCCAGTAGGTTTTAATGAGACACCCCACCCCCCTCATCTATGGGCTCCTATCTTGTTTAGCAATCTCACCTTATCAAAGGCTTTCTGAAATGCAAGTAAACAACATTCTTTGTCTATCCTGCTTGTTACCACCTCAAAACACTCCAGCAGGTTTGTCAGACAAGATCTCCATCTCAAAACCATGTTGCTTCCAAGTACCCCGAAACATCATTGTAGGAGCCATTTAGACTTAAATAGTTACCGTCATTATATTATGGCCATGTTTAATATTTCTAGTTTTTGTCTTTTTTGCATGCTTGTGGGTGTGCTTTGATACGTAATGGGGAGTGTCTACATCTGAGGAGGCTAGTGTAGCCACAGAGATTGATGGTCAGTTTAGTCTCAGAGGATGGAGAGAAAACAGTTTTTTACCACGACCACACGGTAACGACCAAGGTCTCGACTGTATTGTTTGAAGAAGAAACAGTTGACAAGAGCGAAAAGTTATGAATTACTCTTTTGATTTGTGCTACTTTAATAAAGACCAATTAATCAAGAAACAGCGTTTGGAAGATTCGTTTTTGTTATCTCAGTGTGTGGTGAGTGCGCAAGCTATATCTCCACCCCATCCCCGAGCAGTAATGGCTATCGAAGTTGGACTTGGAGAAAGCATAGAAACTGCCATTACAATCATCCTGAATAATGGACTCTAAACTGGGACTAGCTCAGGTAGACACCTTGGTTAACATGGACAAGGGTCGAAGGGACTGTTTCCTTGCTGTATGACCATCCCCCTCGCAGCCCCCGGGTGGGGTAATGGGAATCCCACTCAGCGAACCCAGACGGGTAGGGTGGACTCACCTTTAAGATGCCTGCGCAGTTGTAGAGGTCGAGGCGCCGCGCCATGAAGGCAGCGCAGGCTTGCCGCACGTACTCGAGCTGCAGCATGTTGGCGGCCACGTAGAGCTTCTGCACGCTGGCCTCGCACACGGTGACGCGGCCCGTGTAGCAGTAGTCGATGATGAGCGCCATCGAGTCCGAATCCACATCGTGGATGGTGACGCTCTGCTGCTTGCTCTCGAACAGGCCGCCCGTGAACATGCTCCTGAAGTAGGGGCTGGCGGCCGCCAACACGTTCCGGTTGCACAAGAAGCGGCTGCCGCCGTCCACCTCTAACGTCACGTCCACTAGCAGCCGTGCGTCGTAGAAGGACTTGAGTTCCCGGAGCAGGGCCCCAGCGTAGGCCGTATCCTCCAGCTGCTCAGGACCCGACAGACACGGAAGAGCCTCCATCTTGTCTCGACCGCTCCCAGAGCCCTGCTCTCAGCGCGTCACCAGCTCCCGCCCCCCGGGTCGCACTCAGCCAATCAGCTTCCACCACATCCGCCCCCTCCCCTCGCTCATTGTCCGCCTTGGACGTCAATCACTGAACGTCACCGGCGGGCCGACCAGGGGCTCCACTTTTGTAAGGGCGCCTCCTACAGGCCAGCTCTGCCCATAGCGGATTCCAGTCTGATAAATTCCAGAACTTTCTCCAGTTCAAAATAGAAATAAAATGATAACGTGATTCCATAAATGCAATTTAGGCAATATTGTCTAATAAGAAACAAGCTGGTTCCTCTGAATGAAAGGAAACCCATCTAAATTTCCATTTCTTGGTTCTGCAGCTAAAATCTAAGACCCTCTTAAATCCAATTAATGAGCCACCGTTTTCATTGGAAATGCTTCTGTGACTATTGATCCCATCAGTATACCGATTATACCTCGTAACAGTCTCATCTATCCCCTACTGTCACAACCCCACTGTCAGCTGCCACATGCATCAAGTGCAATGTCACATTGAATATTTTCGATTATTTAAACTTTATTGTTTTAATCACCACTTCTCCAAGGTTAATGCAGAATGCATTAATATGTTTCCCTTTTTGTGATTATCCTTTGTAGTGTTGAATGGAAGTGAATTTCTTGGGAGAGACAAATAGGATTCAGCAAAGTCCTCTTGTCTATATTAACAGGACAATGATGAAGAGTCAAAAGCTTCAAATTCTTGGGTGTGCATATTTCTGAAGATCTTTCCTGGACCCAGCACACTGATGCAATTATAAAGAAAGCACATCAACGCCTCTACTTCTTGAGAGGATTACGGAGATGCCATATGTCAGGGAGGATTCTCTTGAACTTCTACAGGTGTACAGTAGCGAGTATATTGACTGGTTGCATCATGGCCTGGTTCGGCAACTTGAATGTCTAGGAGCAATGAAGACTGCAAAAAGTTGTGAACACTGCCCATTTCTGACCTCCCTACCATCGAAAGGATATACCAGATCATAGCCTCAAAAAGGCATCATCAGAGACCCACACCACCCTGGCCACACACTCATTTCATTCCTGCCCTCTGGAAGAAGGTACATGGGCCTGAAAACTGTAATGTTCAGGTTCAGGAACAGCTTCTTCCCTACAGCCATTAGGCTATTAAACACTACAATCTCAAATAAACTCTAAACTACATGGACTATTATTGTTATTGTTGCAATTATAGTTTGCTTTTTATGTGTACGTATGCGTGTGTACTATGTATACATATTCTGTTGTGCTGCTGCAAGTAAGAATTTCAGTGTCCTATCTGGGTCATATGACAATAAAACACTCTTGGGTCATTGATCAATAGAATCAAAAGATTTAGTGAACTCAAAAGAGAGTATGCACATTGGTTTATGTTACTTTCTGCATTTTATTTTGGAGTTATCTTATGATGATCATGCTCACGTTGGCTCTGAATGGACAGGATACACACTGCAATTCACAGAGCGTCTCTGCAGCCATTTAGAATATAGTCAGTTTATTGAGTATAGAAGATAGACACGAAAAGCTCGGGTAACTCAACGGGTTAGACGGCATCTCTGAAGAAAAGAAATCAGTGATGTTTCGGTTCAAGGCCCTTTTTCAGAAGGAAGAAGGTATGCAGCCGGGTCTCGACCCGAAACGTCACCTATTCCTTTTCTACAGAGATGCTTTGTGACCCACTGAGTTACTCCCGCTTTTTGTGTCTATGGTTTAAACCAGCATCTGCAGTTCCTTCCTACAAATATTGTGTATAGATGTTGGGAGGTCATGTTGTAGTTACAGTGCCCTCCATAATGTTTGGGACAAAGACCCATCATTTATTTATTTGCCTCTATACTCCACAATTTGAGATTTGTAACAGAAAAAAATCACATGTGGTTAAAGTGCACATGGTCAGATTTTAATAAAGGCCATTTTTACACATTTTGGTTTCACCATGTAGAAATTACAGCTGTGTTTATACATAGTCTCCCCTCATTTCAGGACACCTTGTTTGGGACACAAATAAAGTAGTCATGTTTAGTATTTTGTTGCATATCCTTTGCATGTAATGACTGCTTGAAGTATGTAATTCATGGACATCACCAGTTACTGGGTGTCTTCTCTGGTGATGGTCTGGCAGGCCTGTATTGCAGCCATCTTTAGCTTATGCATGTTTCCGTTTTCTCTTCAGCAAATAAAAGGCATGCTCAATTGGGTTCAGATCGGGTGATTGACTTGGCCACTCAAGAATTGACCATTTTTTGGCTTTGTTGCTCCTTTTGTTAAAAACTCCTTTATTGCTTTAGCAGTATGTTTGGAATCATTGTCTTGCTATACAATGAACTGCCAGCCAATGAGTTTTGAGGCATTTGTTTGAACTTGAGCAGAAAGGATGTGTCTATACACTTCAGAATTCATTATGCTACTACCATCAGCAGTTGTACGATCAATGACGATAAGTGAGCCAGTACCTTCAGCAGCCATACATGCCCAGGCCAGGACACCCCCACCACCGTGTTTCACAGATGAGGTGGTATGCTTTGGATCTTGAGCAGTTCCTTTTCTCCTCCATACTTTGCTCGCAATCACACTGATATAAGTTAATCTTCATCTCACCTGCCCACAAGACCTTTTCCCAGAATTGTGGTTGCTCTTTTAAATACTTCTTGGCAAACTGTAACCTGGCCATCTTATTTTTGCGGCTAACCAGTAGTTTGCATCTTGTAGTGTAGTCTATGTATTTCTGTTTATGAAGTCTTCTGCGGACAGTGGTCATTGACAAATCCACACCTGACTCCTGAAGTATGTTTCTGATCTGTCGGACAGGTGTTTGGGGATTTTTCTTCATTGTAAGGAGAATTCTTCTGTCATCAGCTGTGGAGGTCTTCCTTGGCATGCCTGTCCCTTTGCGATTAATAAGCTCACCAGTGCTCTCTTTTTTCTTAATGATGTTCCAAACAGCTGATTTTGGTAAGCCTACGGTTTGGCTGATGTCTCTAACAGTTTATTCTTGTTTCTCGGTCTCATAATGGCTTCTTTGACTTTCATTGGCTCAACTTTGGTCCTCATGTTGATAAACAGCAAAAAAAGTTTCCAAAGGTGATGGAAAGACTGGAGGAAAGACTCGGTGCTGAGAGCTCTCTTATATCTGCATGAAGGAGGCATTTAAACACACCTGAGCAATTACAAATGCCTGTGAAGCCATGTGTCCCAAACATTATGGTGCCCTGAAATGGGGGGACTATCTTGTTCCTCAGCTACACCCATATAGCCCCACTAGACAAACAGTCCATAATATCACCTCTGACCACTGCCGTGACATTCTCCTTCACCAATAACGCAACATCCCCTCCTCTTTTACTCTCATCTCTGTCTCTCCTGAAACACCTATACCCGGGAACATTGAGCTGCCCTTCTCTTAGCCAGGTTTCCGTAATGGCTACAACGTCCCAGTTCCACATACCCATCCAAGCCCTAAGGTCATCTGCCTTACCCATCAGGCCCCTTGCATTAAAATGTGCAATTTAAACCAATGTATCTTCCTCGCTCCCTGCCTTTCTCCTACCCATTCTGTCTGCTATACGTTCTGCATTACATTCTGCATGCATTGGCCCACAGTGCTGAAAACCTTTGTCACATTTAAATGGTTTGGTAATGGAGTGCTTCTTATTCAATGTAAACACCGTGGTGCAAATAAGGATAACGTTTGGAGAAGATGGTTGGGATAGGGGTTGTTTATAACAATAATTAGAAACCAGTCCAAAGTAAGCATCCAGATACAGTGATTGGGAAGTGGCATCTTGCTGCCTCACCTGAACCCAGCCCCACACACACTAAATTATAACTGTGTGTCAAGTTGTTTAACAGATGTACCAAACCAGATGGGATAAAATTAACATTTTCAACATTTGTTAAAAAGGGCTCCTTTGTGTTGTCATTGCACTGCATGGACCACAATATGTTTTAAACGGGTTGGATAATGAACAAGTTAGAAGATAGGATTCAGAAAGTGGGGATAATATTTACGTATTTCAATTAGCAAGATGCAAGGGATAATGTTCCCAGATATTTATGGCAGGGCATCAGATTCTCATAATATTTATAAATGACTATTGGGAGCCAGTTATCCAAGAATGGGACCTAATATTAACTTTGATGCATGCAATAGGTACATAGGTGCAAGTAGAAAGTTATTGTTTCTTTTGATATGCAATCAAAGTAGATAATTAGGTGAAGATCAGTCATGATTTAGTTAATATCTTTAAATTCAAGTTCAATAAAACATTCGTAACATGGATTCAAGCCAATCTGGAATATTCAACAGCTCTACCATCTCCCAATGAAAACATTACCAGCATTTATAAATTAAATAGATTTACTAAAAATACATCTTATTCCTTCCCTCAATTGTTAATCCACAATATATATATTATAAAGTTCAGCTCATTTGCCTGTCATTTTGCCCTAAAACCCATTTCCTCATTTGAAGATCAGAAATATGAAGCAGCATGTACAAAGAATTCTACCAATGGATTTAAAGTGACTTTTGCTCTTCTGAATCCAGTTGTCAGTGCATGGGAAACAAAAGATAAAACAGTCACGCTAGGGGAAACCAACTTCCATATTTCAACTGGTACCAGCTTCAGCAAGAAAGTTCCTTAAGGAAGTCTAGAGAACAGGAGCCTTCAATCTCCAACGTTTAACAAATGCAGTGATTGGAACATTATCTTATCCACTTTCCATCATGTGGTTAACCGCCTTTCTTGCTTAGGCACACATTTTAAAATTGTTCCTCTCCACAGTGCAGGGGCCATTAAAAGGCTTAATGTAGTGACACTGAGAATGAGAAGGTACACCTGCAGAGAAATAAGTTGTACAACAGCTTTATTTTTGATGTTGTTGCGTATAATGAATTGAACCACAACACTGAATATATTATTGCTACATTTAAACAGATGCTGGACAATTACGAGGCAACTTACTTCTCGGGAGACAATCCCCGACTTGCGGGCTCGACTACTCAGAACAAAGGAAAACTCACTGACTTGTGCCAAGCCAGCGGAAACTATCCACCTGATATACCTGCTGTTTCTTGGAAGAATTAGAGAGAGGACAAGTACTGCCAAGACGAACTAGAAAAAAGAAAATTAAAATGTGTTAACATCATCACTCACACGTCTTTGCGTGTTCTAGGTGATTTAATTGTATTGCCGAGGACATTTCCAAGACCTGCATTCCGCTTACATCCCACATTCCAAAGACAAGCAGGCGTGTAGATTAATTGGCTTTTGTAAATTGCCCTTCGTGTGCGGGATGCAAAAATGGGATATCATAGAACTAGTGTATGGGTGATTGTTGGACGGTGTGGACATGGTAGTCCAAAGGCCTATTTCCTACTGTAACTCTAAACTAAACCTCCATTCTGATTAGTTGGAAAGACCATCACTTATTAAGCTAAAAATGGTCATCTGGTGTTGGTTTAAAAAGAGAGTTGTGAATCTGTGGAATTCTCTGCCTCAGAAGGCAGTGGAGGCCAATTCTCTGAATGCATTCAAGAGAGAGCTAGATAGAGCTCTTAAGGATAGCAGAGTCAGGGGGTATGGGGAGAAGGCAGGAACGGGGTACTGATTGAGAATGATCAGCCATGATCACATTGAATGGCGGTGCTGGCTCGAAGGGCCGAATGGCCTCCTCCTGCACCTATTGTCTATTGTCTAAAAAAGCAGCTGCAACTGGTACACAAAGTTTATTTTAAGTACCAATTGGGGCAATGAGTATAATAGTTAGGGGCATTATATATAAAGTGCAGGGAGTCATATTGAAGCTTTATAAAAAGTTGGTTAGGCCGTATTTGGAATGTTGTGTACAGTTCTGGTCATTCCATTACAGGTTGTGGAAGCTTCGTGAAGAATGTAGAAGAGGTTTACCAGGATGCTGCCTGAATTGGATGGCATTAGCTGTAAGGAATGTTTGCACAGACTTGGATTGTTTTCCCAAAATCAGAGCTGAGGGGAGAAACGATAGAAGTTTATAAAATGAAGTATAGACAGTCAAAATCTTTTTCCGAGGGTGGAAATGTCAAAAACTAGAGAGCATAACTTTAAGGTGAGAGAGGGGAAGTTTAAAGGAGAGCTTATTTTGTTACAGAGAGTGGTGGGTGCCTGGAATGCACTGCCTGAGGTGATGGTGGAAACAGATGCAATAGTGTCATTAAAGAGACTTTCAGATTGTCACATAAATGTGCAAGGAATGGATGGATAAGGATCGTGCAGGCAGAAGGGATTGGATTAATTTGGCATCAGGTTCAGCATAGACATTATGGGCTGAAGAGCTTGTTTCTGTGCTGTAGTGTTCCAAGTATAATTTTAATAAGGCAAAAGCAGAGACACTTGGGGATAACATTGTACAAATGTGCAAAAACAAAAAAAATTATGCCAAACCCAAATGAAGCTTAATTTTAGCTGGAATTTAGTATCAACATTCTTCACATTGAATTTCATGTCATGTTGTGAACGCATAACCATCCCAGCAATGCATCCGAACAACACAGATTTCCAAAACTCAAACATTAGAAAATCTAAATCCTTGGGTCAATCTATGGAGAAACAAAAGTTTTGTCAGCCTTCCTTAAGGCTAATATAAACTACGTTACCTTCAACACCACCACAGCCAGTGTAAGGCACATAAGCACAGTCAGTTCATAAAGAACAAATGTTGGGAACACGTGAAGACCTAAGAAGAGCAGAAGAATTGGATGTGCATTCATTCAATACACAGATACCTCGTTAAAATGATAGTTTACATATCGTTACCCAACAGCACTAATTTGGCTTTATCAGCTATAAAACAATCAAACACAAAATGAACACCAAAAACTCCAAATGCTGTAATTTGAAACATTATCAAAAATGTTGGGAACACTCAGCTGGCCTGGCAGTATCAATGGAAACAGAAACAAGTTAATGCTTTAGGTTGGAGACCCTTGGTAAGAATTAGGAAAGATGGATAACCCATGTCAGAACTGGCCATTTTTGATGCTAACAAAGAAAGCACATGACCAGAAGCTGTTGAATTCAGTAGAGTTTAGAAAGCTGAAACATTTATTCTCCTGTAGTTAAGGTGAAAAAGTGAGAAATGGAATGATTGATGGGGATGGAAGAGTGGACCAGGGAACATAGAACAGTACAGCACATGAACAGGCCCTTTGGCCCACAATGTTTGCATTGAATATGATGCCTAGTTAAATTGATGTAATCTGTCTGTACACGATCCATATCTCTATTCCCTGCACTTCTATGTGCTTATCTAAAAACCTCTTAAATGCTACTATTGTATCTGCCTCCACCACCACCCGTGGCAATGCATTCTAGGCCCTCCAACACTGTGTAAAAATAATTTGCCCCGCAAATTTCAATTAAACTTTCCCCTCTCACCTTATAGCAATACCCTCTGGTGTTGGACATTTTCACTCCAGGAAAAAGATTCTGAATGTCTACCCTATCTTTGCCTCTCATAATTTTATATGCAGGGAATTGCAAAGAGAATGGTGTCTTTGGAATGTTACAAGAGAAAAGGGGAGGTGGTGACTTATCTGCTTGCATTCTGAATGGACAGGTGGGCTGAGGAATTTAATACAGAGAAATGTGAGGTGTTACATTTTGGGAAGACTAATGTGGGCAGTATGGTGGGGAGTGTTGTCGAGCAGAGTGATCTAGAAGTGCAGGTACATAGTTCATTGAAAGTGGCATCACAAGGTGGTCAAAAAAGCTTTTGGCACATTGGCCTTCAGCAATCAGAAGTTAGTTGGGAAGTCACGTTGCAGTTATATAAGATGTTGGTGACGTTGCATTTAAAGCATTGTGTTCAATTCTGGGCATCATGTTATTGGAGAGATGGTGTCAAGCTGGAAAGGGCGCAGCGAAGATTTACGAGGACATTGCCAGGATTCGACGGCTTGAGCTATCTATAGGGTAAGGTTGAGCAGATTAGCACTCTATTCCTTGGAGCGCAGGAGGATGAGGGGTGATCATATAGAGGTGTACAAAATCATGAGAGGAAAAGATCGGGTTGATGTACAGTCTCTTGCCCAGAGCAGGGAAATCAAGAACCAGAAGAACTCAAAAACGTGACACCATGCTCTACCTCATCATCAATGAAAATATATAACTTTCTTCAGTGGGACAGTCATAGACAATAGGTGCAGGAGTAGCCCATTCGGCCCTTCAAGCCAGCATCACCATTCAATGTGATTATGGTTGATCATTCTCAATCAGTAACCCGTTCCTGCCTTCTCCCCATACCCCCTGACTCCGCTATCCTTAAGAGCTCTATATAGCTCTCTCTTGAAAGCATTCAGAGAATTGCCCTCCACTGCCTTCTGAGGCAGAGAATTCCACAGATTTACAACTCTCTGACTGAAAACGTTTTTCCTCATATCCGTTCTAAATGGCCTACCCTTTATTCTTAAACTGTGGCCCCTGGTTCTGGACTCCCACAACATTGGGAAAATGTTTCCTGCCTCTAACGTGTCTAACCCCTTTATAATCTTATATGTCTCAATTAGATCCCCTCTCATCCTTCTAAATTCCAGTGTACCCAAACCTAGTCGCTCCAGTCTTTCAACATACGACAGTCCCGCCATTCCGGGAATTAACCTAGTGAACCTACTCTGCACGCCCTCAATAGCAAGAACAATGGCATGCAATTTCCATATCAGACTGAAGAAGGGTCGCAACCCAAAACGTCACCCATTCCTTCTCTCCTGAGATGCTGCCTGACCTCCCGAGTTACTCCAGCATTTTGTGATACCTTCGATTTGTACCAGCATCTGCAGTTATTTTCCTACACTTCAAATTGGTATTATATTTTTTAAGTTATTGACATTTTAAAGTAAAAAAAATCACTTTTCCATTTTGCCCTGGCCATCAGCCGCGTTCAACGTCACAATGGGACCTGCCCGAGTGATGGGAGTGGCGGCCAATGAGGGGGGGGGGGCACGCTGGCTGCCGGGGGCGGGACCCGCCAGAGTGAAGGAAGTGGCGGCCAATGAGGGGGGGGGGGGGCTGCTGAGCAGTCAAGCTGTCGCTGCTGCTGAGTCGTCGAGCTGAAACTTTAATAAATGCGTTCCCCCCCCTTCACCGGGATGACCGGCGCTCGTCCCGGGATGCTCCGCACCTGACCTTCCTCCCGTGGTGCAGTGCAGCGCAGCGGCAGAGGTCAAACAAGATGGCCGTGGCCGCTGAGCTGCCGCTGCAGGAGAGGTTTCCACCTAAAAGGGTCCACGGCTCGCCTTGGCCGACGCGATGGCAGCCCAGGGCTGAGGCGAGTGGCTCCCTCTTCCCTTTCCTGTCCCTCGCCCGCCCACGGCCACGGGTGACACTCCCCGGCCGCCAACGGGTCCATGGATCATCAGTTGGGGGAGGGTTGCCAGGCCCGCAGGAGAGGCTTGCACCCAACAGGGGTTGCCACACCCACAGGAGAGATTTGCACGGAGGGTTGCCGTGCAACCCGCAGGAGAGGTTTGTACCCAACGGGGGTTGCCAGGCCCGCAGGAGAGATTTGGACCCGACGGGGGTTGCCGGGCCCGCAGGAGAGGCTTGCACCCAACAGGGGTTGCCACACCCACAGGAGAGATTTGCACGGAGGGTTGCCGTGCAACCCGCAGGAGAGGTTTGCACCCATCGGGAGTTGCCGGGCCCGCATGAGAGATTTGGACCCAAGGGGTCCACGCCCGTCTTATAAGTTATAAACAGCAGACACATTCCCTAACAATTTAAAATATTGTTAATTACCAACAGATGCAAAAAAAATGATGGTCAGAAAATCCCGTATAGGTTCCACACACAACATCACTTCGTCTGTGACAATGTGACCTTGTGATGAAATTAATGCCCCGGCCAAGAAACAACCCAGTTCCATGGAGATATCCAGAATTTCAGTCACCTGTAGGAGTATGTAAACAAAGTTCAACAAGTGAAATGTAGTTCAAAGATCTGCAGCTAATAACAATTTAATACCAAATAATTAATGGCAAATAAAAATAGTAGCACTTGTATTGGTATATTACAAAGCAGTAATATACTGTACTTATCAGCCATTGACTAGTGGAGCCATAGCACAAAATGGACCACCTTGTCAATGCTAACCAAATTGGCATACTGGACCAGAAACATAGAAAAGAGTTACAGAAGTAGGCCCTTCGGCCCTTCGAGCCAACATTGCCATTCAATATGATCCTGGATGATCATCCAAAATCATTACCCCGATCCTGCTTTCTCCCCATATTCCTTGATGCCGTTAGACCAAAGAGCTATATCTAACTCTCTCTTGAAAACATCCAGTGAATTGGCCTCCACTGCCTTCTGTGGCTGTGTAAGAAGGAACTGCAGACAAAATGTGTAGGAAAGAACTGCAGATGCTGGTTTAAATCAAAGATGGACATAAAATGCTGGAGCAGCTCAGTGGGACAGGCAGTCTGCCTGTCCTGCTGAGTTACTCCAGCATTGTGGCATACTGGACTGACTGCTGTGAAAAAAGTTGCCTGAGGTCCTTAAATCTTTCCCTTTCACATTAAACCCATCTTTCGTTTTAGAATTCTTTAGCCTGGGAAAAAGATTGTTTTCACTTTATCCCTGTCCCTGATCTTGTACACTTCAATAAGGTCACCCCTCTGACTCCCAAGCTCCAACTCCTCCTTATAACTCAAACTTGCAAGCCAAAGTAACATCCTGGTGAATTTCATCTGCAGCTTTTCCAACTTAATGATATGCAGTGTTGATTACAGCTGTGTTTATACACAGGTCCCCCATTTCAGGTCACCATAATGTTTGGGACACATGGCTTCACAGGCGTTTGTAATTACTCAGATGTGTTTAATTGCCTCCTTAATGCAGGATAAGAGAGCTCTCAGAACCTAGACTTTCCTCCAGTCTTTCTATCATCTTTGGAAACTTTTATTGCTGCTTATCAACATGAGGACCAAAGTTGTGCCAATGAAAGTCAAAGAAGCCATTATGAGACTAAACAAGAATAAAACTGTTAAGAGACATCAGCCAAACCTTAGGCTTACCAAAATCAAACATTTGGAACATCATTAAGAAAAAAGAGAGCACTGGTGAGCTTACTAATCGCAAAGGGACTGGCAGGCCAAGGAAGACCTCCACAGCTGATGACAGAAGAATTCTCTCTGTAATAAAGAAAAATCCCTAAGCACCTGTCTGACAGATCAGAAACACTCTTCAGGAGTCAGTTGTGGATTTGTCAATGACCACTGTCCGCAGAAGACTTCATGAACTGAAATACAGATGCTACAATGCAAGATGCAAACCACTGGTTAGCCGCAAAAATAGGATGGCCAGGTTACAGTTAAAAGAGCAACCACAGTTCTGGAAAAATGTTTTGTGGACAGATGAGACGAAGATTAACTTATATCAGAGTGATGGCAAGAGCAAAGTATGGAGGCGAGAAGGAACTGCCCAAGATCCAAAGAATACCCCTCATCTGTGAAACACGGTGGTGGGGGTGTTATGGCCTGGGCATGTATGGCTGCTGAAAGTACTGGCTCACGTATCTTCATTGATCATATAACTGCTGATGGTAATAGCATAACGAATTCTGAAGTGTATAAACACATCCTATCTGCTCAAGTTCAAACAAATGCCTCAAAACTCGTTGGCCGGCGGTTCATTCTACAGCAGGACAATAATCCCAAACATACTGTTAAAGCAACAAAGGAGTTTTTCAAAGCTAAAAAATGGTCAATTCTTCAGTGGCCAGGTCAATCATCCGATCTGAACCCAATTGAGCTTGCCTTTTATATGCTGAAGAGAAAACTGAAGGGGACTAGCCCCCAAAACAAGCATAAGCTAAAGATGGCTGCAAAACAGGCCTGGCAGAGCATCACCAGAGAAGACTCCCAGCAACTGGTGATGTCATGAATCACCTCAAGCCGCCATTACATGCAAAGGATATGCAACAAAATACTAAACATGACTACTTTCATTTACATGACATTGCTATGTCCCAAACATTGTGGTGCCCTGAAATGGGGGGACTATGTATAAACACTGCTGTGATTTCTACATGGTGAAACCAAAATGTATAAAAATGGTCTTTATTAAAATCTGACAATGTGCACTTTAACCACATGTGATTTTATACATGTGTTTCTATGTTTCTATGATTTTTTTCTATTACAAATCTCAAATTGTGGAGTACAGAGGCAAATAAATAAATAATGGGTCTTTGTCCCAAACATTATGGAGGGCACTGTAATTCCTGTAGCTGGGCAAACAGAACAGCACACATACTCCAAGTGTGGTCTCACCAATTGCACAAATAGCTGCATCATGATCTCTCAAATTTTGTAATCAAAACCCGTTCCAATGAAGGCAAATGTGTCAAACCCCTTCTTCACTACATTGTCATCTGGCTCCTTTAGAGAACCATTCACCTGTAATCCCAGATTCCTCCGTTCTGCAACACTCTACAGGGCTCTGTCATTTGATGTACAAGTCCTGACTTGGTTTGATATACCGAAGTGTAACACCTCACACTTGTCAGTGTTAAAGTCTAGTTGTCATTCCTTGGCCCACTTCCCAACTGATCTAGATCTTGTTGTAAATTTAGATAACCTTCCTTGCTGACTGGTATACCACCAATTTTGTGTCATCTACAAATTTACTAACAATGTTACTACATTGTTATATACATTAGCAATTTGGATGACAAACAGCAATGGATCAGTACTGATCCCTGCAGCGCACCACTGGTTGTTGGCCTCCAATGAGAAAAACAACCCTCCACAATTACCCTGTCACTCCAATTGGCTAGCTCACCTTGGATTCCAATCAATCTAACCTTCCAGACAAGCCGACCATGTGGGACATGGGGACACCATAAGGCCTAGCTAAAGTCCGTATAGACAACATCCAATGCGTTGCGCTCATGAATTCTCTTGGTGACCTCTTAAAAAAAAAAAACATTGGATTTGTGAGACAAAATTTCCCATGCACAAAACCATGCTCACATATGGTTTGCTTGCCTTCATCAATTGCGGCATTGGGTATAAGAGTCAGTAGTCTTTAGCTTTTCACTGTATCTCAGTACACGTGACAATAATAAACCAATTCCAATAGGTTTATCAGAATGCTGCCTGGATTGGTGGATATTAACTACAAGGAGAGGTTGGACAAACTTAAATTGTTTTCTTTGAAGCGTTGGAGGCTGAAGGGAGACCTGATAGATGTATTTAAGATTATAGTGTCATACAGCCCAGAAACAGGCCCTTCAGCACAATTCGTCCATGCCGACTGAAGAAGGGTCTCGACCTGAAACGTCACCCATTCCTTCTCTCCTGAGATGCTGCCTGACCTGCTGAGTTACTCCAGCATTTTGTGAATAAATACCTTCGATTTGTACCAGAATCTGCAGTTATTTTCTTATAAGATGCCCCATCTAAGTTAGTTCCCCTTACCAGTGTTTGGCCCACATACCTTTATACCTTTCCATTCCATGTATGTACAAATTGCCTCTGAAGTATCTATTGAATGTATGCCTTCTAATTCTTGATACCCCTACCCTGAGAAAAGGACTGTGAATTCACTACATCTGCCCCCCTTACGATTATGAGGCATAGAATGTTAAAAACTAGAAAGCAAAGTTTTAAGGTGAGAGGGGCAAAATTTAAACAATATCCGCCTGGAGGTTTTCTGTTTTAAACCAAGAGTGCAGCTGGAGGCAGATATGATTGTGGCATTTAAAGGCTTTTACATAGGCACGTGGATATACAGGGAATTGAGGGATACAGATCACATGCCGGGTGAGATTAGTTAACTTAGCATCATGCTCAGCACAGAGGTTGTGAGCCACAGGACGTATTCCTATCCTGTACTTTTCCATGTTCTTGTTAGTCAGTGGTGGGAATACAAGATTGTATTCTGTGGAACGGTTTCAAGGATGTTCATATCAAAGATTGAGGCCTGGTTGAGGAGCTCTTCAAAACGCAGAAACTGACCAACTCTGCAAGAAGAGTTGACTGGGCGAGATGCACTGGGCGATGTCGACTGGAATATGTTCCAAGCAAGTTCCAGAGACGTAAATTAGTTTGCGGAAGCGGTTACAGACTTCATTGCCACAATAGCCGATACCATCATCCCCACGGTAAGGGTCGGTATCTTCCCTAACCAAAAACCCTGGGTGGACAGGTCTATTCACGTGGCCTTGAATGCTCGCACCGCTGCTTACAACTCTGGCCTGGCATCCGGCAACATGGACGACTACAAGGGAGAGTCCTACCGACTGCGGAGGGCAGTGAAGGATGCAAAAAGGAGTTACCGGGACAAGATGGAGTCACAGATGGAGCAGCAGGACACCAGGCGCCTTTGGCAGGGGCTACGGACAATAACTAGCTACCGGTCCAGCACCCCCTCAACCGGCTCCTCCATAGCTGATGACCTGAACTCTTTTTATGCACGGTTTGAGACGGGTAACACCACCAGCTCGCCGTCTAAAAACAGCACCGAGGGGGCGCTGGCTAGCGAGGCTGGAGGGGGATCCACCGCCGGGGATGTGCACACATTCTCGGTGTCCGAGCATGAGGTGAGGTGGGCTCTGACGCGTGTGAATACGAGGAAAGCTGGAGGCCCAGATGGTATATCTGGGCGAGTGCTAAAGTCTTGTGCTACTCAGCTTGCTCCAGTGCTCACCACAATATTCAACCTCTCCTTGGCCAAGTCCATGGTCCCTGCATGCTTCAAAAGATCCATCATTGTACCGCTGCCAAAGAATGCCTCTCCAGCTTGTTTAAATGACTACCGACCGGTGGCCCTCACCTCGGTTGTCATGAAATGCTTTGAGAGGCTAGTCAAGAAGCACATCAGCGCCCTCCTTCCTCGCAACATGGACCCACTGCAGTTCGCATACCGTCCGAACAGGTCCACGGATGATGCGGTCTCCCAGGTTCTGCACACCGCTCTCTCTCATCTGGACAGCCAGGGGGGCTATGTGAGGATGCTGTTCATTGACTTTAGTTCAGCATTCAACACAATAGTCCCCAGCAGACTGGTTGAGAAGCTGCTGGAACTGGGGCTTAGCACCCCTCTGTGTGCCTGGGTTCTGGACTTTCTCACCGCCAGGCCCCAAGTGGTCAGGATGGGGGAACACACATCTAGCTCCCTCACCCCGAACATAGGATCCCCCCAGGGTTGCGTCCTTAGCCCCCTACTGTACTCCCTGTACACACATGACTGTGGGGCCAGGTTCAGCTCAAACTCCATCATCAAGTTTGCTGATGACACTGTGGTGGTGGGCCGGATCTCCAACAACGATGAGAAGGCCTACCGGGCGGAGGTGGCTGATCTGGTGTCAGGACAATAGCCTCCTCTTGAATGTCACTAAAACGAAAGAGCTGATTGTGGACTTCAGAAGGGCTAAACATCCAAGGACGTACACGCCACTGGAGATAAATGGGTCTACTGTGGATAGGGTGAGCAGTTTTAAATACTTGGGAGTCCGCATCACAGAGGATCTGACGTGGGCAACGCACATTGCCGCACTGGTGGGGAAGGCAAAGCAGCGCCTTGACCACCTTAGACAACTGAGGAAATTCATAGTGTCTCTGAGGATCCTTCATTGCTTCTACTCTGGGGCTGTAGAGAGCATCCTGTCCGGCAACATTACAGTCTGGTTTGGGAACAGCTCTGCCCAGGACAGGATGGCCCTGCAGAGTACTGCGTTCGGCAGAACGCACCATGGGAACTACACTTGTCCCCTGTAGGACCTATACATCAGGAGGTGCAGATCCAGAGCAAGTAAGATCATGAGGGACCCCTGCCACCCCAGTAACGGACTGTTCCAGATGCTACGATCAGGCAAACGCCTCCGCTGTCACGCTGTGAAAACGGAGAGGATGAGACGGAGTTTCTTCCCACAGGCCACCAGGACTGTCAACTTTTATAACTCCAGACTAAATTTTTGTCTACACTATAGTAACTTATTAACTTTATGTATATGCTGTAACTGTAATTCTTTTTTGTGCACAATCCGCAGGCATTGCCACTTTCATTTCACTGCACATCGTGTATGTGTATGTGACAAATAAACTTGACTTGACTTGACTTGACTTCTTTCTTGACTCTCAGTGGGTCCAGGCCCTGAATAACCACAGCTAAGCATATCGTGGTTATTAGCCAGTTGCTTTCCACTCACCAATTGTTCTTTAGATCAAGTGTTAGCCATTGGACCTCGGCTTTGAGATGCCTCGAGTTGCTTCCCTTCCTGAGGTATGGCGGAGTTTCCAAATTGACAACCACTTGGATTTGAAATTCAAAAAGCTCCTCTAAATCCAACTCTTTCTCATCTGATATTTAGAAATGATTTTAATAATATCCAATCAGGATAGTTTTTGCTTAATGAGGCTGGATTTCTCACCTTGATGCAGAGCTCTATTTGAACACAACGCCGTTCGTGAAATCTGTTGAATATATTTTTTAAAATAATTCTCCATTTGGATCTAGCTGATAGCTTTGGATGCCATGAACATGGCTCACCGATTTCACTCATTTCTACTGTTCTCAATATGGTCTACAATTCTGTAACTTGAATCAAAATAAATATAATTACCATTAACATAAGAAAGATAAATGCAGATACTCCTAGGACAATTATCTCTCTATTTCCTTTACCCTCAGTGTGTAGTTTCCTGTAAAACGGTCCGATGAGATAAGTCTTTATCACAAGACACATCAGAAGAATTGCAGCCAACGAAAATAGAATTTGACCAGTAAGAGCGAAAATCCGCAGTATTTCTGACATTATGCTGTTGAGAAAGAAAGACAAAATTATGAAAACATATTCAAAAATAATTCCATGCTGTATCTTTCAATCAATTCAATCAAACAACTAAATATTATCAATTTTTAGTTTAGGGATTATAGTCTGCAGACAGTTAAGGTATCTTTTAATATCTTGCTCAGAAATCTGTAAAATTATGAGAGGTATAGATAGATAGATAGAATCTTTATCCCAGGATTAAAATCTCAAAGACTACAGGCAAAGCTTTATGGTGAGAAAGGCAAAGTCTAATGAAGATGTGCGGGACAAGTTTGTTTTACACAGTGGATGGTGAGTGCCTAGAATGTGCTGCCAGGGCATTTCAGGCACTCACCACGCCACTCCACCAGGTGAAGGTAGACATGATAGTGACATCAAAGGGATTTATGGATAGGCACATGGAATGAAGGAAATGGAGGGATAGGGATAACGTGCAGGCAAATAAGAATTTGTATTGGCATCATGTTCGGCACATGAGGCAGCACTGTGGCTCAGCAGTTGAGTTGCTGCCTTACAGCGCCAGAGACCCCGGTTCAATCCTGACCACGGTGCTATCTGTACGGAGTTGGTATGTTTTCCCTGTGACCGCGTGGGTTTTTCCCTGGAGCTCGTTTCCTCCCACACTCCAAAGACGTACAGGTTTGTAGGTTAATTGGCTTTGGTGAAGATTGTAAATTGTCCCGAGTGTGTGCAATGGGTTAGTGTACTGGGATTGCAGCCGGCACGCACCCGGTGAACTGAAGGGCCTGTTTCTGCGCTGAATCTCCAAACTAAACTTTTAAAAAAATGGTGGGCCAAAGGAACTATTCTATACTGTTCTGTTCTATTCAATTTCCATATAATGTTTGTGATACTGCTATCACTTTGCAGGATCAAATCACCTTGGACATAACAAATATAGTCATTAGGACTGGGCCAAGATTATTGAGTCTCATTCGGGATCTTGATTGCATTTCTTTTTTGGCTGGTACTGGCAACAATTTACTGCTGTTTTACCCACACCAGGTAACATGTAGATTTTTATATATTTTCCTACATTCTGGTAGTTTCTGGTTTTCTCTGTAGATTAGTTCCATATTTCCAACCACATGTGCTCCTCAGCTTACGATGGGGTTCCGTTCCGAGAAACCCATTGTAAACCGAAAATATTGTAAGTCAAATACACCTGATCACGTGGCTGGAAGCGAGCCGTTTGCACCATCGCAAAGTCGAAATATCGCAAATTGAAGCATCGTAAGCCGGGGAGCACCTGTACATCTCAGAGAAAGCCTCCCTCAATCAGCTCAGTTCAGGTCAATTCAATTTCTAAGAGCAATCTATCAATTCAGTTTAGAGCCACATGTCCTGGATTTACTGTCCTTACAAAGCAGGGCATTATCTGATTTAATTTAATCCTTGTTATTCAGCATTAATTCTCAATATGAAAATATATAATACCTACAGGGAATTATGGAATGATGATATGTCAGCAAATATTATTAGTTCACAAGTTATAGGAGCAGAATTAGGGCATTCAGCCCATCAAGTCTACTTGGCCATTCAATCATGGCTGATCTATCTTTCCCTCTCAATTCCATTCTCCTGCCTTCTCCCCATAACCCCTGATACCAGCATTAATCAAGAATCTATCAATCTCTGCCTTAAAAATACACATTATACCATGTCATATACCTATCATATCTGCCTCAACCACAAACCCTGGAAAAGCATTCCAAGCACTCACCATCATCTTTGTAAAAAGAGTTACTCACATGTCTTCTTTAAACTTTGCCCCTCTCACCTTAAAGCTATGCCCTCTGGTATTTGATTTTTCCATCTTGGGAAAAAAGACTTGTGCAACTAGATTGGCAGGGGGGTGGGATCTCGTGCAGGACAGAGGCACGTGAGAGGCTAGAAGTTGGTATGGAGGGTGGTGTGGGATAGGTTAGTGGACAGAATAGGCAGGTGAAAGGCGGAGAGCGAGGAAAGAGGGTTGGTTTAAACCAAGTATTTTAATGCAAGGGGCCTGACGGGTAAGGCAGATGAGTTGGGGCATGGATAAGTACGAGCGACTGGGACGTTGTAACCATGACTGAAACCAGATTAAGGGACGGGCGGGACTGGCAGCTCAATGTTCCTGGGTACAGGAGCTTCAGGAGAGACAAGGATGAGGGAAAAAGAGGAGGGGGGGGTTGCATTGTTGGTTAAGGAGGCTGTGTTCAGAGGTGACATAGCGGACGGTTGGTCTAGTGAGGCTACATGGGTGGAGCTGAGGAACAAGAAAAGGATGATCACCTTGTTGGGGGTATACTACAGACCTCCGAATAGTCAACGGTAATTAGAACAAATGTGCCGGCAGATTGCAGACAGTTGCAGGTCAAATAAGGTTGTTGTAGTAGGGGATTTTAACTTTCCCAATACAGACTGGGAAAATCATAGTGTGAAGGGTTTAGATGGGGTGCAATTCTTCAAAAGTGTTCAGGAGAGTTTTCTTAAGCAGTATTTGGAGGCCCCCACACATGAGAGGATCTAGTATTGGGAAATTGGGAAGGGCAAGTTAATGAAGTATGTGTGGAGGAGCCTTTTGGGACCAGTGACCACAGTTCGATTAGGTTTAAGATAGTTATGGATAGGGACGGCGAGGGTCCATGTGTTAAAATGCTCAACTGGGGTAAGGCCAACTTTGAGGGTATGAGAGAAGGTCTCGTTCAGGTTGACTGGAGCAGGTGATTTGAGGGGAAAGGAACATCGGACAAGTGGAATATTTTTAAATGTGTACTGAAGAAAGCTCAGGATGTGTCCGTTCCCGTTAGAGTGAAGGGCAAAGCAGGCAAATGTAAGGAAGCTTGGCTGACGAGGGAAATTGAGACATTAGTCAAAACAAGAAGGATGCATGGGACAGGTATAGGCAGCTGGGATTGTGCATCCCTGAAGGAGTTTCAGGAACTAAGGAGTAAACCAAAAAGGAAATCACAAGGGCAAAAAAGGGCCAGGAGATAGCTCTGGCGGGTACCATTAAAGACAATCCCAATTTTTTTTATAAATACATAAGGGGACAAAGGGTAACTAGAGAGAGAATGGGACCTCAGGAATCAAAGCGGTCACCTCTGTGTGGAGCCACAGGAGACGGGCAAGGTACTAAATGAGTATTTCTCCTCTGTATTTACAGACTGGAGGCATGTGACTTGTGGTGTGCCTCAGGGTTCAGTGTTGGGCCCGTTACTGTTTCTCATCTACATCAATGATTTGGATGAGAACATACAGGGCAAGATTAGCAAGTTTCCTGATGATACAAAAGTTAGTGGTTTTGCAGATAGTGAAGATTGTGAAAGATTGCAGCAGGATCTAGATCGATTGGCTAGGTGGGCGGAGGAATGATTAATGGAATTTAATACAGAAAAGTGTGAGGTGTTGCATTTTGGGACGTCGAACAAGAGCAGGATCCACACAGTAAATGGTAAGCCTCTGTGTATTGTTGTAGAGCAGAGGGATCCAGGAGTACAGGTGCATGGTTCCTTGAAGGTCGAGTCGCAAGTAGATAAAGTGGTCAAAAAGGCTTTTGGGACTTTAGCCTTCATCAGTCAGAGTATTGAGTATAGAGGTTGGTAGGTCATGTTGCAGTTGTATAAGACGTTGGTGAGACCGCATTTAGAATATTGTGTTCAGTTCTGGGCACCATGTTATAGGAGAGTTAATGTCAAGCATGAAAGGGTTCAGAAAAGATTTACAAGGATGTTGGCAGGACTAGAGGGTGTGAGCTATGGAGAGAGGTTGAGTAGGCTGGGTCTCTATTCCATGGAGCACAGGAGGATGAGGGGAGATCTTAATAGAGGTATACAAAATCATGAGAGGAATAGATCTTTTGGCCACAGTCTTTTGGCCAGAGTAGGGGAATCGAGGACCAGAGGACATAGGTTCAAGGTGAAGGGGAAAAGATTTAATAGGAATCCGAGGGATAACTTTTTCACACAAAGGGTGGTGGGTGCATGGAACAAGCTGCCAGAGGAGGTAGTTGAGGAGGCTGGAACTATCCCATCGTTTAAGAAACAGTTAGACAGATATATGGATAGGACAGGTTTGGAGGGATATGGACCAAGCGCAGGCAAGTGGGACTAGTGTAGCTGGGACATTGTTGACTGGTGTGGGCGAGTTGGGCTGATGGGCCACTTTCCACACTGTATCACTTTATGACTCGATGACTCAAAGCCTTCCTCCAGAAGGACATAGAGCTGCAGCTATACATTCACTAATTGGTGGGGAAGTGGGTGGGGGAGTGGGTGTTACCACACCCTCACTGTAGGTTGGAGAAGTGAATACAAACATCTTGACTGATAGAAGAGGTTGAAGTGCATTGGTCAATGGGAGTTGTGGACGGAAGCACATGCTCAGTTGTGGAGGGGCATTCTCCAAACACACTGAGAAGGAAAGAAGGATTACCTTAGGAGTTTGAATTGGGGTGTTAATACAAGATGTAAGGCAAGAGGAGAGACCACAGAAGTCACATCATTGTAATCAACATTATAAATATAGGTACCTGACGAGCGAGCATTCACCTGTTAGCAGTGCTATTGCCTGCTTGAATTAGCATAGGCATCACGGCAATGAATAAACTCAGCTGAACGTCCTGCATCACCAGCATTCCAAGCAACACGCTGTTATAATCCGTATCCACTATACAGCGACAGGAAATTAAGATCAAAAGGAGTGCATGGATAAATGTAACATGTCCTGAATGTGTTCAATCAAGTCATGTTATTATCAGTATTGCTTTATTTTTAATTTTAGTTCAGTTGGAGAAATCAGCAGTGCAGTGTGAAAATAACAGAAAGTTGGAACACTTCGATTAAGAGACAAGTGCTTTAAAGATTGTACCTCTCTGCAGAGTTCCTGAAAACATGGAAATAAAAAAATTCCCCTCAGATCACTTGTTAAAATAATACTTTGTCCCCAATCACATCATCAGAACACATTATCTGCCATGGTGTATTGCTACTGTCCTTGCCAACCAATCAGTTGAGTGGAGTGAACATGAAAACAATGAGAATTAAAGATGTCAGC
Organism: Rhinoraja longicauda; assembly: GCF_053455715.1. NCBI lineage: Eukaryota > Metazoa > Chordata > Chondrichthyes > Rajiformes > Arhynchobatidae > Rhinoraja > Rhinoraja longicauda. Next base: position 27,097,769 of record NC_135964.1, on the reverse strand, counting down.
GACATATTCCAGGCAATTTCAGCTGCTTGCTCAGTTCCAAAAGGGTGGGCAGAGCTGCAATCTCCTTTCATCAACCAAACATGGAAATGATTTTATCTCCCAGACAGTGTGAGCCCCCACCCTCACATTACTGCAATCCTTACAAGGCCAATGGTATGGTCTTACCATCAGGAAACCTCAAGTTTGCAGATGATACAAAATTGTAGATAGGTATTGTAGATAGTGAAGATAGTTGTCAAAAATTGCAGCAGGATCTTGATCGGTTGGGCAGGTGGGCTGAGGAATGGTTGATGGAATTTAATACAGAGAAATATGAGGTGTTGCATTTTGGGAAGATTAACATGGGCAGGACCTACACTGTGACTGCTAGGGCTCTGGGGAGTGCTGTAGAGCAGAGGGACATAGGAGTGCAGGTACATAGTTCAATGAAAGTCGTGCTGCAGGTAGATAGGGTGGTCAAAACGGCCTTTAGCACTTTGGCCGTCATCAGTCAGAGTATTGAGTATAGAAGTTGGGAGGTCTTGTTGCAGTTATACAAGAATTAGTGAGGTTGTATTTAGAATATTGTGTTATTGGAAAAATGTTGTCAAACTGGAAAGGGTGCAGAGAAGATCTACGAGAATGTTGTCAGGTCTCGTGACCCTGAACAATAGGGAGAGGTTGAGTAGGCTGGGACTTTATTTCTTGGAGTGCAGGAGGATGAGGGGTGATCTTACAGAGGTGTACAAAATAATGAGAGGAATAGATCGGGTAGACACACAGAGTCTCTTGCCTAGAGTTGGGGAAATCGAGAACCAGAGGACATAAGTTTAAGGTGAGGGGGGAAAAGATTCAATAGAATTCTAAGGGGTAACTTTTCACAAAAAGGATAGTGGGTGTATGGAACAAGCTGCTGCAGAAGGTACAGTAGTTGAGACAGGTTCTGTCACAACATTTAAGAAACATTTGGACAGGTACGTGGATAGGACAGGTTTAGAGGGATATGAGCCAAGAGCAGCCAGGTGGGACTAGTGTAGATGGGACATGTTAGTCAGTGTGAGCAAGTTGGGCCGAAGGGTCTGTTTCCACACAGTATGACTCTAAGCACGTCATTGTCACATGGAACACATGTGCCAGCCACAGCTTTGGACAATATCCTAAGAGCCCTTAAGCAGGAATAATGCCCAAAATCCAAAGCTGATGGAGGACACTTGGGGCCAGCATTCAATGAGAAATTATCTGAATTAAGTTTGTCTCTTCATTTGTGACAATTACGGCCATTACTGCATTTGTTCAGTTCTTCCCCGTCAAATAGGAAGCTGGAACCTATTGTCTGACATTTGTGACCCACAGGATTGCCACAACAAGGCATGGGGGGGGGGGGGGGGGAGGGGAGAGTGACGTAGCAGGTTGTTAGTTCTCTCTGTAACAGCACGAGATTCCTCTGAGTACTCTAGTTTCCTCCCACATCCCAAAGCCATGCAAATTGATGCATTAAATGCCCACTGAAACACCTGTAGTGTGTCGGTGAGTGGTAGAATCTGGGGAGTGATTAGAATATGGGGAGAATAAACAATAGAATTAATGTAAGATTCGTGCAAGTGGATGGTTGACTGCGGCATCTCTCCATAACTAGCTACAAGACACAAAAATTCAGTTCTTTGTTTATATTCTGTCTAATCTAAAACATTCTATGTACATTAAGGGAAAAAGAGTATAGGGAATAGGGCAATCCTCCCATATGGTTCAGTGTCTCAAATCTTTAAATTCAAGTTACAAATTACAGTACAATCCAACTACATCCATTAATTGTACTACATTTACCTTCTTTCTCTCCTCTGGCACCAAGAGCAAGGAATCTAGATACCAAAGGGGTACTTGATAGAGACAAACATGTGAAAATGAATATGCTTTGTGTTGGCCTAATATTCAACAGATATCCCCAGAGCAATCCAAATGCAACCATTAGGACTGTCATATAACTGGTACCTTGCAAGGAAATCTTCCAGACCTAAGAGAAGAAAAATTAAAATACTATTAGGCATTATTTTATTTGAAAATATGGCCATACCAATTAAGAATTCTCTTTGGAATGAACATGAGACAATAAAGGATTGATCTGATATCCAAGCATACAATGTGCATATCCTCCGAATTACGAGGTGACTTGTTCAAATGCTGAAGGGACAATCATGGTTTAAACGTTAAGGAATCATCTGCAAGTGGCTAAAGTAAACTAAAATCTCAATATCAAATGCCTGAACATTGCAGTAGAAGTCACTGACATTTGAATGTCAGATTTATTGATTTTTTTTTAACAAATATAATGGAAGCTTAACAAATGGCAATTTAACATCTGCAGGGTACCCTACCCTTGTTTCATCCACATCCCCCAAAGTGCTTGGATCAGATTTCTGCACATTTGCGACTTAATTCAGCAGGGCATTTATGTCAATTCTCATGCAATAAAGCAGTTCGTCAGAGATGGCTACATTCAGACATCAGCAAGTTGCAACAACTGCTTGTGCTTAGCTAATTCACTGCAAGGAAGATTTCACCAGAGGGTTATGATAATGAAAACATTCATTAATTTTTAAAATTATTATGGTAAGAGGGAAATCATTCAAGAATATATAGAGGTTACTTCATTCAAATATCTTTGAATGCTTGATAAATTAGTCTATACCTTTCTCAGCCTGTCAGGTGAAAACTCAAGACCAACGACAAACAAAGTGAAGAACACTCCAAATTCACCAAGAGTCTCCACTTGCACAATAGACTGTAAAAAAAAGTCAAAAATGATAAATGTCATGTGAAATCACAAATCAATTCATTTCTATTACAAATCTGTTGCAGTGTAGAAATAACTCATTTGTGCCATATTGCGGTCGGAGTCACTGACGTTTGAATTTTACAGATTCATACGAGCATCCTCCCACTCTTCTTCATCCCACCTGCATATCTCGCTCTGCTGTTTCTCGGTTACTACACTGTGATGTTTCGCCCAAATTCCCTGTTAGATTTAAGTGATGTTTCAGGCCCCAGGGTTTGGCCTTCCAAACATGAAAATATCTTTCCTTCCTCTATCTATTCAATGACCTATTCTTTGAACTTCCCAGGAGACCAATTGTCCCATCCATTTCATGTTCTTCAACAGTAAATTTGCACGTTCACCTTATTTATCCAACCAATCCCTAACTCTCACTGCATCCCATTCATTATTAATCATGTTATAATCTTTTAGAAATGTGCGTGTGATGTGGTATTGATGAAATTATGCTTATGGAGTCATTTGTATTAAAGTCACTCGGCTTGTAAGGTGGCAACTCTACTAGCTGAAATACTGTGGACACGGGACTAGTTCTGAGGAAGATGAGATTTGTGTATGGCAAGCAACTTGAACATCAACCTAGCCAAGACCAAGGAAGGGCGTGAGGGGAAGTACATCAAGTATTCAGAAGATTAATGAGAGAGGTGGATGGTAAGCCAAATGGAAAATAGTTTTTAAAAGAATCAAAATTAATTTGCTGGGCTTAAATGCCATATACCTAAATTCAAATAATCTGAAGGGGCTAAGAAACAAGAGAGGCTCCAGATGTCGGAATCCGGAGCAAAAAAACAAATTGTTGGAAGAACTCAGGAGTCGGGCAGTATCTGTGGAGGTAAAGGAACAGTTGATGTTTGGGGTCAAGACCCTTCTTCAAGACAGAGTGTTGAGGGAAGATAGCCAGTATAAAGAGGTGACGGGCAAGGTAGGAAAGGGCAAGCAAAAGATGGAACTGAAGGCACTAACAGGTGCATGGAAGCATGATATTACACCTATTGTGGCAATGTGGCTTGGAAGGGTATACAGGGCAGCTTAACAATCCTGGTGACAAATTTTCAAACTAGAGGGAAATTTAAAAAAAGAGTGGATAGTAATGGTGGTTAAAGGAGCAATCATGGCTGCTAAATAGGTCATTAATTTAGGTTTGAACAAAAAAACTAAGAATGTATTTTAAACCCTAACATTAACATTAACTGAATAAAGTCAGTGTAAAGGTATATAGGGTGACAAATTCCTGAAATGCATTCACAACACAAGAGAATATTCAGCAAAAAAACAAACCGCTGGAGGTCAGGTAGCATCGGGGGGGTGGGGGGGGGGAATGGAACAGAGGAATATTTTGGGTTGTGACACTTCTACAGACTGATAGAGCATGGTGCAGGGTGGCATGGTGACGCAACAGTAGAGTTGCTGCCTTTCAGAACCAGAGATCCGGGTTCGATCCCGACTACGGGTGCTTGTCTGTACGTGGTTTGTACGTTCTCCCTGTGACCGGCGTGGGTTTTCACCGGGATCTCCGGTTTCCTCCCACACTCCAAAGATGTACAAGTTTTTTAAGTCAATTGGCTTAGTATAATTGGCAAAAACACCAGCCCTTCTCAAGATGTCTGCCATTCATTATAATTTGCTTCCTTTCACTGAGTGAATTTTAGATCTAGTTGCCACTTTCTTGGATCCCATTCACCTTTACTTTTTTGTTTGCTCTTCTGTGCAGATTCCTCTCAAAAGACTTGCTCTAATACATACAGACTACATTAAAAATGCTGGCCTTGTGAAGTTTTTTTAGTTATCTCCTCTAAAAGTTCATTAAATTAGTCAAATGGGTAATCGCCATGCTCCAGACTCAATCCCTCACTTTTACATATTAACGATTTACACTGAAATGCAGGAGGCACAACAAATCGAAGAAATATTTATATTTGAAGTAGTCTGACCAACTGGGCAGAAAAGTGGGAAATTGAATTTAGTCTAGAAAGCCATGAGATAACGTATTTGAGAGTGCAAAGCAAAGCACATAAGGAGAATACTGAGAAATTTGCAAAAGAATGGCTGATTAGTGACAGTCAGCATGGCTTTGTCCATGGCAGATTATGTCTTATAAACTTGATTTGAGTTTTATTGAGGAGCTGACAAAGGCAATTGATGAGGGTTGGGTAGTGACTGTTGCCTACATGGACTACAGCAAGACATTTGACAATATTCCTTATAGCAGGCTGACCCAGAAGATTAAAATGCATGGGAACCATGGTGGCTTGGTGGTTTTGATTCAGAACTAGCTTGCTCACAGAGAACAGAGAGTAGCAGTGGAAGAGTGTCATTCTAGCTGGAGGTCTATGACCAGTGGTGTTCCACAAGATCAGTGCTAGAATCTCTATTGTTTGTGATCAACTGGATGAAAATGTAGTTGAATTGGTTGATAAGTTGACAGACGACACAAAAATTAGTGGAACTGCAGACAGTGAAGAAGGCTGTCAAAGTTGTGAAGCAGGATGGGCGATGATGGCCGGGCAAGTGTGAGGTCAAACGCAAGTGGAAAGTATACAGTAAATGGCAGGTCTCTCAAGAGCATTGATATACGAAGGAATGAATCTTTGGGTTCAAGTCCAT